>NC_056744.1:1563154655-1563162155 GCF_019279795.1 Protopterus annectens
TATGGTTTCATTTCTATGCCAGTGTTTTAAAGCTGAACTATCAGTTATTTCTTTCATGTAACTGGATATAAGACATGCAATCATCTTAAACTTATTACCTTCAGATGTCCACTTTTGGGTTTTAACATACTAGTTTTCTATGCATCACACCGTTTTTTATGATTACATATGCTTTTAAGATGACACCGTGTAGGAAGTATGAATCAAAGTGGGATTTAAGATAAGGATCTTCATATAAAATCAGTAAAAGAAGCAACCTGCCCATTAGGACAGTAATATGCTAATACACCTTTTAAGTGTTCAGCATTACAAAGAAGGAATGTTAGGCATTCTTCTGTGGCTAAATGAACACTGACCAGAGGTAAAGCTTGTTTCATAAGGGGTAAAGCTTGTTCCCTCCAATGCACCCATGGCTTGCGTTGGTCTGCTCCTCATGTTTTTTAAACATGTTCACTTAAAGTTTTGAAAACATCAGCACTAAAATCCTGATGACTGTTACTGTTGCATATTCCATAATTCACCTGGAAGACAGGAACTTCAAAACCTGCTTGGATCACTACTGTTGGGTACAGCAGTACCCGAGATTGTACAGCTGCTTTTATTGCAACACAGTTTTACAGCAACCCACCAACAACTCGTATTTTAAATGGGACAGTGATTATAGTCAGGTCCTAGATTAGATTTCCATAATACTTCATAATGCCTATCCCAGTGTTTACTGACTGATCAAGCTTGAATGCACTATAATAAGGCTTCAGAGAATGAGCCTAGCAACAGTGGGTTTGTCAGATAGCAACAGTGTGCACATTAGGTATTGTACAGCCTTGTGAAACATGAGACAGATGGAATATTTTTTTTGAAAACTAGTTAAAGTATTAGAAACATAAAATAAGAATAATTTCACTTCTCAGGAAACACATTTTTAGCATAATTATATACTTTCAGGATGGACAGTATCTGGCAATACTAGGCCTTCCAGAGGCAATGAGGTTATCCAGTGTGGTGTCAGGCCTGAAACACCTTTAGACTAAAAAACTAAAAAAAACAAAAAAATACTTCTGCTTTCCTAACTTTCCTAGCTAGTTGTTCCAGTGATCAGATTTTGCTGATCCCTGGGCTTTGTATTTGGTTCCTGTGTTCCTCCATTTTCTTGTGTGGCCAGAGGGAAGTTTCTTTACTCACCAGTGAGAGTGGGGAGTACTGATCTGCCCGTTTGTCCTCAGAGGAGTGGTTAGAGACAGTAACTGGTAATTCATTGGCCATTTTGGGTCATTTCCTGTTTTTTCCAGCCCCCTGCTATAAAGCACGCTTTAGCGCGGAGTTGCCACAGGAGCACACAAGAGCAGCGGCGGTTAATCAAGGTTAAACTATTCGGGCTACCTAAAGACCACTCTTCAAATTTTCCCTTAAAACAGCCTTCCCTGAACTGTACTGCTGATCTAACCAGCGTATTCTATATCTAAAAAGCTCAACTCTACTTGATTCCTAAGTAGAATATTCTCTATCTGTAAAGCCTAGCACTTGCTCCTAAAGTACTTTTTACTTGATATAGCACTCTTATTATACATAGTACCCCACCAGCCAAATACCCCATTCGATCACCCACATCCCCCAGAGTCTTTTAAAGTCCTTGTCTATTCCTTCTAGCATGTCGAGGGAACAGTTGCTAGTGTCCTCTCCTGCTCAGCTGGTGAATTTGGGAATATTGAGGCAATGTTACAATTGTCTCATGTACACGGACAACCCTCTCCTTCTCCCACAAAACACAAATACATGCGAGAGATGCAACTACATAGCCAAACTGGAGGCAGAGCTCTCTCAACATAGGACTGGTAAGACCAGACAGGAGGAGAAGGAAACCACACACACCACAAACCCAGTCTTACATAGTACTATCACAACTTCAAATCATACGCATAAATATACAAAGACATATTCGGAGGCTCTGATCAAAAATCTACCAAAACAGCAGAGGCCACCAAAGCAGACACCCAAACAACTGCCACCTCAGAACACAACACATGCAACACATAGACCACATAGTCAGTGTGCCAAACAGTCACAGCCCTTAAGGCCAAACACAATGCCAGACACACTTGTCATTGGTGACTCTATAGTCAGACACACTGACGTCCCGCTCACCAGATTAAACAAGGAAAAGGTCACAGTAAGCTGCCTGTCGGGCACTAGAATCCGCCACATAGCAAGCACTCAGGTCTCTCAACAGCAGGTACAAATGCGACTCTGTCATTGTCCACGCTGGTGTGAACGACCTGAGACGTATCTCCTTGGACTACATGAAAAGAGACAGAGGAGCTCTCTGATTATGTAGCCCAGGCAGGTATGACCCTGACCTTGAGCAGTATCCTACCTTCACCAAGAATGATGCCACAATACAGAGACAAGATGATCAGCTTTAATAATTGGCTTAAACTCTGGTGTCATTCAAAGGGGATCAATGTCTGTCTGCCTGGGATGACATGCTGGACAAGCCAGCTGCTTCGCAAGGGCGGCTTGCACCTGTCACCCCTGGGCTTCGGATATTGGCAAAGGCTCTGCCACCCCATAGTGCCTTTTTAGGCAAGGCTCAAATTCTAAACCTACCACCCTAGAACACAAAAAGGAAAAAACTAAGGGTAATGCTGCTCAATGCCAGAAGTCTCAACCTCAAGATGCACTTTCGAGGCCCTTCTCAGTATGGAGAACATCGATGTCTGTGCTGTGACTGAAACCTGGTTCAAGGCTCCTGAGAGCACCCCGGCACTATCAGGCTTTACCTCTTATCATGCGTTCTGGCCCCAAAATCCGGATAACACCAAGAAAGGGGGGGTGTCTATATTCATCAAGAACACCCACACCTCAAGGTTGGTGGCAACACACGATGCATCGGAGACCATCCAGGTGCAACTAACCATAGGCAAGACTGCTCTGCAATTTGTAGCATGTTACAGGCCACCCTCTCAATCTCAGGAACCTCACATAGCTTTCCTGAAAACACTGGAGGGGATAAATGTATCTCCAAACACCATCATACTAGGTGATTTCAACTACCCGAATATAGACTGGGATCACTACTCTAGCCCCAACAATCTAGCCCAAAGGTTCCTAGAATTCATAAACTCAAATGCCATGGAACAACTAGTCACCATTCCCACAAGAGGAGATAACATACTAGATCTCATCATCACGAACATGGGGTCACAATGTTCAACACCGAAGTATATCCTTCACTGGTGAGATCAGACCATAAACTAATCTCACTGGAAGTCCACATCCCCCCACTTGAGATAAAAAGACCACAGTGAAGAACTTCTCAAAAGCCGACTTCACACTTCTAAAGCGAGTGTGGTCTCTTTTATGGCCCCGAGACTGGAAACCATTACTCAAACCGCTGAATCACTTACAAATGCCTTCTACCAGCACCTACAGGACTGCATGGATCAGGCAATCCCAAACAAAACAAAGACCCTTTGTACCAAAGGCAAGCATCCAGTTTGGTGGACCCCAGGCATAAACAAGCTCTACAACAAAAGGAGGAAGCTACTACAAGATAGAGCAAAATCCTTAAAAGGGAAAACACCCTTGATCATTATAAGTAAAAAATTAAGATCTCTCATAAAATCATCCAAGGCAAATTTTGAGAGAAAAGTTGCCAAGGACTCAAAGGACAATCATAAGGCCTTCTTTAGCTATGTTAGAAACCTGGGAGGAAACTCCCAGATATGCTCAGAATTGGTTCAAAATGATGTAAAAATTACTGAACCTACAGACATTGCCAACATACTGGCTGACAGGTTCAGTGCAAACTTCTCCCCCCCCCCCAAAAGGTGAGATATCTATACCAGAGAATTATAGCCCCCCAAACATCTCAAACGCTCAGGTGAGAACTGCTCTCTCAAAGGCAAAAAACACAGCATCCATGGGACCAGATGGTGTCCCCGGATGTGTGCTCCACGAACTCAATGAGGAATTAAACCCACAGTTAGGGCAGCTGTTTAATCTTAGCCTCACCTCAGGATACGTGCCTAAGGAGTGGCGTACGGCAACTGTGGTCCCACTTCACAAAGGAGGTGCCTCCACCGACCCGGGAAATTACTGTCCCATCAGCTTGACAAGCTTGATCTGCAAAGCTATGGAGAGGATCATAATGGAACTCATAAATAAAGACATAGGAGACTTGCAGACCTTGGATCCGACCCAGTTTGGCTTTGTCAAGGGCAGATCATGCCTTTTAAACCCGGTGGACTTTTTCGAAACAGTCACCAAGGCCATTGATGAAGGAAAGGCAGTCCACACAGCCTACCTAGACCTGGCAAAGGCTTTTGACACAATACCCCACTCAGGTATCATTGAAAAACTCATCAGCTTAAATGTAAACCCATACGTCACAAGATGGGTTGCAAATTGGCTAAGTGACAGAACCCACAGGGTCAGAGTTGCTGGCGCCATGTCAGACTCAAAGCCTGTCACAAGTGGTGTCCCACAGGGCTCAGTCCTAGGCCCTCTCCTGTTCGGCATCTACTTTTCAGAAGTCCAAGCAAACACAGGAGGATTATGGCTGACAAAATTTGCAGATGACTGCAAACTGGGTGCCATAGTTGAGAACACATCTGACACAGATATCCTTTAGAAGGGTCTTATAGAAACGGAAAACTGGTACCAGAACCATGGCCTAAAGTTAAACGCCAAAAAATGCATAGTCGTACCCTTCGGGAAAAACAAGGTTACCCCTAGCTACCATATAGGTGGCAACCCACTAAGCACAGAAGAGGTTATCAGGGATCTGGGTACCCAGGTTGACAGTAACCTTTCATTTGATACTCACGTTGCCAAAGTAGTCAGGAAGACCTTCTACATTGCCCACCTGATCATGAAGGGATTCGCATCTAGATCAAGGGAAGTCATCGTCCCCCTGTACTCATCACTCATCAGGGCAATGATTGAGTACAATGCCCCATTCGAATGTATCTGACCGACACCTGCAGCAACTGGAAAGGCCCCAAAAGTTCCTCACCAAAAGGATAAAGGGTCTCAAAATATGTCCTATGCGCCCGACTGAAGGAACTTCAGCTCTACTCAGTCGCTTACCGTCTGCTCAGAGGTGACCTGTGCCTGACATACAAGGCCATGTCCAACCCAGAATTGATGAACATGCTTCACCTCAAAATCCTAGATCCCTCAGAACTGCAAGGCGGGAGACTTAAACCTTGACACGGTTATTAATAGGGCGTGCTGGAGGGACAGATTCATCACCCAGAGACTCCCTATGCTGTGGAACAAAATCCCGGTACATGTGAGGCATAGCACCTCGCTGGCTTTGTTCAAGAGAAATCTTGACCAATGGATGGGAGATCGCAGATATACCCCAGGGATTACCTCAGTGTCACTGCTTGACAGAGGCACAGCAAAATAATGGGCATAGTATCCTTCAAACTAAAGGGGTGGCAAAAGCCACAAAACTCTGGGCTAGGCTTATAAATGCCCTTGGGCAGATAGCCTAGTATGAACCTATGAACCTAAGATGATTTGGCATTGCTCAGTACTTTTCATTTTGTTGGGTTCTGAGTTTACATTGTGACTAAAAACATTCACAAAGCTTTAGCGTCTGTGTCTGCTCAGTGGTATCAAATGTTAATACAGATAAGCAATGACAGACTTATTTTTCAACTTTACAGGCGTGATATGCACAGAACTGTGTATCTGCAGTCTGTACTACATGTATAAATTCTAAGTCTACCTTAAGGGTTCATTAGCAATATGTTAATACTGGTATTGTGGTAAAACATTGGTTGGAACACGTGTGACTGCTGGACTATAATGAGAAGATATACCAGTCATAATGTGTGTGCCTATATGGATAAAAGTATCTGACGTGAAGACACATAGTCAGGGTATTTATGTCTGAAACTTAAATTTCTGTCATTATTTAGGGACTTTAATCCTCAGCAATTTACCACAGAAGCACAAATTATATGAGGAACAGACTAAAAATATGAGGCAAAAATCTGGACAATTGAGAGGTATGAGTGTAACATTATATACATTTGTATACTTTCCCAAAGTTTTATATTCCATGTACAAAGTCTAAACTACTTTACCCAGGCGGTGTCTGAAGATGGTCAGTTGTTAATGCACTAGCCCACTGAATAAGCAAAAATAAAGGAAAACTGTATAATAATTTAATCTATACAAACTTAATATTGAGTGCCATCGCAAGAAATGGTAATGGCAACCTCTACAATTAAACCTGCAACTAATATTAACACCCGAAAAAGCCATCTTAACATACAAGTAAAAGCCGCAGTCTCCTTAACCCCCATATGTTATTTATAGTTCATAGTTCAGTACTAGGCTAACTGTTCTTCCGAACCATTTCAAGCCTAGCTAATTATCCCCTGCGAGACAAACCCTGCACCCTTTGTTTGCAAGGCAAATGTCTTAACCATCAGGCCACCCTCCTAACCCCAAGGCAGTAATTTTAGTCTAAACTCTAAGCAAACAAAACTTTACACACAGCATATCTCAACAGAAAATATGAAACCGCTAAGCATGAGTTTCTATCAAACATAGACTGAACCAATGAGTACATACATGTTAGCTGCTGTTCACCAGTGTTCTTCTAAACCATGTCCACTCAAATAGCCAAATTCCATACATTCAGATACATCTGAAACTCAAACCTCATTAAAGTAGCTTTTACATTCTATGACTTTATAATATATATAAATATATATATATATATATATTTATATTTATATATATATATATATATATATATAAATAAATATTGGATAGATATTTGTACAGATATATACATACGCAAACACACACACACACACACACACACACACACACACACACACACACACACACACACTTCCGGCTGGTAGAATGATGGAAGAGTCTTATTATTTCTTTCAGAGCAGTCCCAGTGTAATAAATGGACTATTATGACTAAACAACTTCTAGAAAATGCTCAGAAGTTTAAAATATGACGGTGATAAAAATATATATCTCATTTTATTTAACTGGGTAGGTAGGCTAGTCTAAGAATCGTTTTTCTGCCTGCAATCCAGGACAAATAGAGAATCTTTAAGCCCACCATCTCGTCTCACAGATTTCCTCTACTTGTACTCTTCTTGCTCTCTTTTTTAATGCGTTAGATTTAGACAATTGGTCTGTTCTTGAAACCAAAAGCAGTCATGCCATAGAACCACTATCTCTTTCACATCCTGGTTCTTCTAATGCCCTAGCCACCAAAACTTGAATAACTCTTGCATCCCAGTAATACATTCGTCCTCCTACACCACACAGCCACATACAGCTAATGTTTAATGCTTTTACCACACTAACGGCTTTGTGGTAGAACACCAAGCGTAATGGAAAAATATTTCTTACAGTCCACTAAGCTACATATGCGATTAAAAGAAAGAAAAAGTACTAATGGCAGGGGTTAAGACCTGTCTTTTATGTTAAGATGATAGGCAAATTAAAAGATAT
>NC_056744.1:1563167155-1563169655 GCF_019279795.1 Protopterus annectens
GAATTTCTGGTTAAAGGCTTATAGTGCCTGCATATTTGAACTGTTTCTTACTGAAACTGGTACACCTTGTTTGCTGTAGCATAGACTAGATCCAGGCCTGCTGAATCTAGCTTTGTTTGTATGCTTGTTATTTGTTTGCTTGTTATTTCCCTGAAACGCTAATTCCACCTAAAACGTGACTTTTCAGCGCTTCTGTGGATCCCTAGTGATATCTGCATTGCTTTCTGTACTTATTTCATTGTTTCACTTGAAAGAAAGTTACTGTTTGTCATTTTTGCATTTAAGTTACCTGTAACACATTGCATTTAAGTTACCGGCACATGCTCACTAAGTCAGCACTAAAAAATTAAAAGCACTACACCCTCACAAACTCCTCTTGAGTACCTTGTTCCCCATTGGCCCTTTTTACAATTATAAAGGAATTCCCAATACTATTCTAGCATGTCCAAAGGTCAGTTGTCAATCTCCTCTCCGGTCCAGCTGGTGAATCTGGGAATCTTGAGGCAATGTTACAACTGCCTCATGTACACAGACAACCCTCTCCTCCTCCCAACAAATTCCAACACATGTGAGAGATGCAACCATATAGCCAAACTGGAGGCTAAGCTCTCTCAACTCAGAACTGGCGTAACCAGTCAAGAGGAGAAGGAAACCACACTCACTACAATTCCAGTCTCACATAGACCTAGCACGACAGCAAACCAAACACATAAACACGCAATAACATACTCGGAGGCTCTAAATAAAAATCTGCCTAAGCAGCAGAGACCTCCAAAGCAGACACACAAGCAACCGCTACCCCTAAACAAAACACGTGCAACACATAGCTCACAAAGCCAGTGTGCCGAACAGTCACAGCCCTTAAGGCTAAACAACACACCTGATACACTTGTAATCGGTGACTCTATCGTCAGGCACACTGACCAGGCTTAACAAGGAAAAGGTCACGGTGAGCTGCCTGTCGGGCGCTAGGATCCGCCACATAACACAAGCACTCAAGTCACTCCAAGGCAAGTACAAATATGACTCAGTCATTGTCCATGCTGGTGTGAATGACCTGAGACGTACCTCCCTGGACTACATGAAAAGAGACATAGAGGAGCTCTCTGAGCATGTAGCCCAGGCCGGTATGACCCTGACCTTGAGTAGCATCTTACCCTCACCAAGAATGATGCCACAATATGAAGACAAGATGATCAATTTCAACAATTGGCTTAAGTGTTGGTGTCATTCAAAGCGGATCAATGCCTGTCAGCCTGGGATGACATGCTCAACAAGCCACGATGCTTCGCTAGGGACGGCTTGCACCTGACACCCCTGGGCTTTCTGATATTGGCAAAGGCTCTTGCTACCCTCAAAGACAAACCCACATCCATAGGTATCACAAGGGATAAGAAACTAAGAGTAATGCTACTCAACGCCAGAAGTCTAAACCTCAAGATGCACTTTTCGAAACTCTCCTTAGCATGGAGAACATTGATATCTGTGCAGTAACAGAAACCTGGTTCAAGGTTCCCGAGAGCACCCCAGCACTACCAGATTATACCTCATACCATGTTTTTTGGCCCCAAAACTTGGACCGAACCACAAAAGGATGGGGGGTATCAATATTCGTCAAAGATACCCACACCTCCAGGTTGGTGGCACAGCACGACGCATCAGAGACTATCCATGTGCAACTAACAGTGGGTAAAACTGCCTTCCAGTTTATAGCCTCCTACAGACCACCCTCCCAAACCCAGGAACCCCACTCGGCCTTCCTGAGAACACTGGAAAATATGAAGGTCTCTCCAAACACCATTATATTGGGCGACTTCAACTACCCAAACATAAACTGGGAGCATTACTCTAGCTCCAACACCCTAGCCCAGAGATTCCTAGAATTTATAAACTCAAATGCTATGGAACAACTTGTTACCACTCCCACAAGAGGGGAAAATATACTGGACCTGATCATCACCAACATGGGGCCTCAATGCTCCAGACCAGAAGTGTATCCCTCACTGGTAAGATCAGACCATAAACTAATCTCACTGGATATTCACATCCCGACCCCACCCCCTGCCCAGAAAACCACAGTGAAAAACTTCTCTAAAGCAAATTTCACACGCCTCAAAACCGAGGTGGAATCCTTCAAAGCCCCCAGGCCTGTGGAAAATACGGCCCAGACCGCAGAATCCTTTATAAACGCATTCTATGAACACCTTCAGGAATGCATGGATCATGCAATCCCAAATAAAACAAAGACCCAATCATCCAAAGGCAGACGTCCTGTCTGGTGGACCCCAGCCATAAACAAACTATACAATAGAAGGAGGAAGCTACTACATGATAGAGCAAAATCCCAAAAAGGGAAGGCATCTCTGATTAGTATTAGCAAAAAACTACGGGCACTCATAAAATTGTCTAAGGCCAGCTTCGAGAGAAAAATTGCACAGGACACTAAGGATAATCACAAGGCTTTCTTTAGTTATTTTAGGAACCTGTGTGGGAATTCCCA
>NC_056744.1:1563177155-1563234655 GCF_019279795.1 Protopterus annectens
ATAGTGCTTATTAACATGAGGTGTGGACAGAGTAAGAGAAGGAGAGTCGATATACGTTTTCTGAAGTTAAAAAAAAGTCTAACCTATCACCATTTCTCCAAAAGTTACCAGTTTTTATGAGTGATTGAAATGGACAGAGCTAAAATTTGCATCAAAATCAGATCCAGGGATAGTTGAAAGGTATGCTTGGTGGAGACTGGCGGTGAGAGAAAAAAAATGAGCAATTAACTTTAGTCTTCAGACATTGACAGAACAAGTAAATGTAAAATAATATGAATTTTCAGAAGTAATAGAAATTTAGAACTCTAATTCTTGTCATTATCCAAAACTCACCAGTTTAAGGAGGAATTAAGAGGGGCAGAACTAAAATCTGAGTTACTGTCAGGGATGTTTCTGAAAAATCAGGTTTGAAAGATATGAGGGCAGTGACAGCAAGTGCCTGCTTATGCTAAATTATGCTATGGTTAATACAAATGATGGCAGAGGAAGAAATGTGTTGCTTAACTGGAATATAGAGAGAGGAACAGTAAGGAAAATAGACTCTTCCCAACAAATAAAATTATTTCTAATTAAATTTTAATCTAAAAACCCTGCTATAACTTTGATCTTATCAATTTGTATTAATCATCTTAAAATGTTATATCCCATTGACGAGCGATGTTTATGGCTTCAAAAGTGAAAAACAAAAATAACCATTTTGTTTTAATGATATACCTCCAAAGAGCACCGTGCACAAACTCTGAACTTCGAGTTAGGATTTATGACCTTCCATTTGCTGGTTTGTACATTATCTTATTCGTCTGAATTGCCCTATAGCCAAAAGAGTTTTTGGTGTCTGTTTCTCATGAGAAAAATGAGCCACCCTAACAAAAACAACAGTCTTGTAGTAACTGCTGAAACCCATCATTTTAATACAAGATGTCATATACACACACACAATCTAAAGGCACCTTGTGTTTTCATTTACTAATCCAGGATAACTTCATATAACTACGTTTTCTTTCTTTCTATGGTGTAGCTCTTTATAAGCTCCTACTTAAAAACAGTTGTACTATACTGCTAAATGTAATAAACAGTACAAAACAGAACTGAATGACTTATTTGTGACAAATGGCTTCACAAGAGCCAAGCTCCTGTACACGTGTACTTTGCATAATGTGATTTCTGCATTTTAGTTTTCCGAGTGCAAAAAGCAGATCAGTTAGAGCTTGCAGACAAAAAGAACTGCCTGGAATAATGCTGTCTTGGAAAAAAAATAAGTTCTAACAGCAAGAACACTTTGGCAAGAAGTAACTGTTTAAACCACGTAGTAAACCTTCTAGGGAACCTGTTCACTGAACTTGGGTGTAGCCAGGCATACTCTTTGTAGTCAACTGAATACATTTTTAATCTAGCCCAGAAGCATAAACTATAGAAGCAGTAAAAAGTACATCAAATTTTAAAAGAGTGGTTCCCAAATACATGATTTACTTTGCATTGCTAGTAATATTGATGCAGACACACAATTTCTATTAGGCAATAAGGCATACATGTTTTAATCCTTTGTTTACTTACATGGAGATGGAGGTGCTTGAGCAGCTGGACTCGGAGAAAGTAAATTTTCTCATCCTGGGAGTGCAGACACGGGTGGGTGCTAGGTGGACCGGACAGAGACTTTACTGCAGAAGTAGGTGGCAGAACCTAACGAGTTAAATTTTAACAGCTCCGCTCTCTGCTGTGCTGCTTCTATTCCAATTCCAAACAGGCATGGTAAACACAGTCTGTGTTGCCGATGGGCTCACAGTCTGCTTCACAAAGCCGATGTCATCACACACGCTCCTGCACATTGATGACATTGCAGGATGCGCTGGCAATGCGTTTGTCAGCCCCAATGTCAACTTGTAAATAAAAAAAAAAAAAGATAATTGAAGGGGCCACTCAGGAATTCGTGACACCCCATTATTTTGCCCTCAAAATGGTGAATACCGAGGAATTGGGTATGGTTGAGAGGCACACTCAGTGTGACACTCTGACCATGATGGCATACAATGTTGATATTCAGCTGTGAAAGATAATGAAAAAAATGACCAGTTTGCCACTTCTATAGATAGACTGCAACCTTTCTCCCAAACACATACATTTATTGACTGCATATACCTCCGAAACCAGAATGTAACAAAATAAATGTAATAACTACTGACAACAGCATATTATTTCAACCCCTTTCGCATACACATACAGACAGTCATAGTCATACTCACACAGAGATGTGACCATCAATTACAGCCACTTGTAGGACTGTACTTGTTTTACCTTAGGTATCCAGCCATGTTAAATGAATGAATAACGTAAAAACTGCCACATGAGAATTTATCTTTTCAGCTCACTGCTGTCACAGTAGTGTGTAGTCACCCCATATATCTCAATATTTATCTCCAGATTCAAGAGGAAAGCTAAAATGGTGGATAAAGGTAAAAAATCAGTTGCAGGTTTTGCCTTTGTATACTTAGAAACTTGCTAGAAAATCAGGCTTTGCATTGAAGGCAATTAAGTCTGCAGTCCCCATTGATGTGCTAGAAAAAGTACAAACTTTATAAGGATTAGACTAAAATATGACTCAGAGCAACAGAGATGATCTGGAAGATCATGGACAGTTGAGAACACAGATATGACCATCAATTACAGCCACTTGTAGCTGCTTATTTGTAATAAATAAATTTTTGTCAGAATAAATTTAGCTTCTCATCTCACTGCTGTCAGAATACAGTGTACAACTCACTGCACCCTCACATCCAAATACCTATCAGCATTTAAGCTGAAGAATCCCGGAGAAAGTTAAAAAAATACTGGTAGACAGATGAGCAAAATCAGGGACATATATTACAATTTTATACTTAGAAAATTGCTAGAATAACATGCTTGGATTAACATGATTTTGCATGAAGGCTGTTTGAAATTCAAATGCCTGTCAGTATTTAGTGACTACAATGCATTTCTCACTGATTTTCCAGACCGCACACTTTTTGTAACAAAACCAAAAAACAAACAAACAAAAAAAAAATGCACATGCTCAGGTTACTAGATTAACAGGTTTAGCATTAGCATGCACTTTAGTACGATATGAAGTCTGAAACTCAAATGTCAGTCATTTATTTAGTGATTTTAGTGGACATCAGACAGTCAGTTTATTGACCCAGAGCTGCTGGGCTTTATGGTGGGTTCACACTGACTGACTGATAGGGGCACACCTCCCTCTATTAGCAAGGGTCCCTAGTGTAGGCCAGAGTAGATAGGGTCCTGACTCCAGCTATCACTGAAAAATACCCATGCCCATTTGGTGACATTAGTCAACATGACCGAATCACCTAGAGCCATGTTTTACACTGTTGAGTGGCTAGCCATGGCATGGCATGAAGTGTTTGATATGTTTTCTCCTATATTGAGAATAGTGCACCATAGTTTATGCCAAAAGAAGTTGGGGTATACAATTCGTCCCCCATAGGCACAATCTAGAGCCTGTGCTGCTGCCCACAACTCCATTCTTGGGTGAATTTGAGGTGGAAATAGCATGTTTTAGGGAGATGGGAGGAACCTCACAGAGACACAGGGAGAACATACAAAGTACATTGAGGTATTGGGTGGAGGTCAGGATCACACTTCCTACTTTGTGCATAGGAGGCGAAGATCTTAGCCATTATGCTGACTGGTTCATATTTTTATCCATAATAGTATTTTGAACAACAATGGATGTAACAGTCTCTCAAAAAATGGCCAGGGTTCAGAGTTTAGAACCTTTGGCACTAATAATTGGTCTGAATGGTAGGCCTAGAGAATTAACATGCATTTTTGGAAAACCAAATCTCTTTGGAAAAGGGTGCTTAAAACACAAATATTTAATTTATTAATCTCATTTAGGTGCAGACCACTCAACATTTTATCAAAGAGAATCCACGGAATCAATTATTAAAATCACCCCAACCTTGTCTATCTTCATAAACCTTCTAGATACATCTTTTATCAACACACTCAAAACTTTATCTTGTTCACTTAAGTTAGATTTATTTTTAACTGTAACAAATAATAACTTAAGGTCTCAGTATCGGGATGTAAAGACAAACTTAACAAACTGTTTTATAAATCTCACAGTATCATTTTTGCATGTGATTTAAACTCCTTGTGTTTCATTCAGTTTTGTCATAAACAGTGTTAAAGAGCACCCAGTATTTTATAAGATTTGCTCTTCTGCACTTTGCAAAAGTGATACCTTTTTTAAAACAATTACGCTAGTTGCTTACATAATAAATCATTTACCTTGAATTCTTCAAGTCTCATTGCTATTTAATTTCTCCATTTCAATGACCTTGTTGCTTCATTTTGATGTGTTGACCACTTAATTATTTTTTGTTATACCATTCCCTTCTGCTTGGTATTTGTCAAAGATGATATAATTCTTTTTTGCTGCACTAATGTCTCTTGTCAAACTGTTGGTCCTTCATTTGATTTCTCGGGAGACTCTGGTATACTATCACTTGAAGATAACTTCTTGTCACTAATTGTCTGTTATTGACTTTTGGACCTTGTTGAATATCTTAGTTTATTTTGGCTGCTTGTTGCGGGGATCTCCACACCAGCAGTTGTTGGTGAACTTCTCCTTCTTCCGAAGTAAAAAACCTTTGCTTCGTAATGCTAGGGTGTAGCAGTCCAGTTGTCATTAGAATTTAAAGTCTCCCTATTCACTGGCCTGGACCAAATTTCTAAATTTCCAACATTAAAAGGGTAATTTGGCCTTCGTTAAAAGGCTCCTAGATATTCGCCATATTGATCACTACTGCAATAGTCTTAGCTATATGGGTTATATCCTGCCAAGGATATCACTGCTGGCCAGCTTGAGTTTCAGGACACTATACACACACCCAAATTGTCAGGGAGCTTTGAGCTGATATGACTAAAAACAAATTTGGGAGCAAAGCTCTTTAGAGCTTTCTGTCTCCGAAGAGTACAGTTCTCTGAGGCTTTCAGTGATCGATGTTCAGTTTGTGCTTTCCTGTGCTGAGCAGTTGAATTCCCTTTGGGGGGGGAACTTCCATTTTGTTGATGTCATTTCCACTTTAGGAAAGTTATTTTAGAACTAGGAATATTGTGTTTTAACGGATTGTCTCAAGACTGTAACATACATTCAAACAGAGTGCTCCTTTTTCCTGTCATTTTAAAAGTAATAACAGTATAGTGTTTTTTTACTGTGTGCTTCTGTTTAAAAAAATTGTGTTTACCAGTAATTACTGCTTGTCTTCCCTGGGAAGGAGGTACCATTTTTGGCTTGACCACGAAACAGATTACCAGTCCCATAGTTGATCCTTCTTCCAGCTACTTAAAGAAAAAAGTCAGCAAACAGCCTTTGCCACCATAGCAAGCTTTCAGTTTGCCTCAGCCACAGGTGGGTGACTCTTCTATGGCCATTTGTTGTACCTCAGACCACTCAACGTTTACCTCAGATCCCTCTGGTAGAACACCTACAGCTACTGTGAACCGGAGGTTAGCCATGTCCTGTGCTGCTATTAGGGTTCCCTCAGTGGGCAAGGGAGATAGACTGTTGTTGGTCCTGGGAGAGGAAACTGGGGAAGTTTTCCCTCTTCAAGAATGCTTTGCCCATCGCTGTGAAAGCTGTTGCTGTCAGTAGCATGGTTGGCCCCAAGAAATCCTCAATTTTCTTTGGATAGGACTAGGTTTACTGGATCAGGGTTTAATTCAGGCTATTGATCCTTCTAGTAAAGCATTTTCTGGTAAAAGAAAGAGGGATTCCTTTTTCCCTGAGGAGATTCAGTGTTTTGAATTTGAACAGGAAGTTGCAGGGACTGATACAGTTCTTTTTCCTCCTCAGATTTCTGATTCAGACTCAGAGGAGAGCTCAGTTTCGGATTCTCCCTGTGGGGGTTTCTTTCTCTGAGATTATTTCTTGAATGTGCCAACGTTTTCAGTGGGCGAACACTGAGGTTTCTGTCTCTCACAAAATACTATGAGTTGTTAAAAAAGGATTTTCAGGAAACCTACACCCATTCCTCCTGTTCTGTTGCTTTATCAGATGTCTGTGTTAATGCCTGCAATTTTCCTGATAGTCAGCCAGCTGGCCATAAAAAGGCAGATAGGGAGTTTCTCAGTCTTTTACATTTTTATTCACTATTCCCAAACCTGATCCAGCAGCTATAGCTTCAGTTGATTGTACTGCTGTTAAGCACTTGTTAATTCCAATCCTACTTTTTTCCCATACCTGTCAATAATTTTCCATCCTTATCAGAAAAAAATGTATACTTCTGCAACTTTGAATTTCAGAATTTTGAATTGTCAGGCCCATGTTAAAGTTTATTCTGACAAACTGAAAGTTTGAGGAATATTTTATCAATGGTTTCTTTTTGAGAGCAAAAATATGCCTTAAATAACTTTGTTTCTTCAACTGCACATCACTACTCAGTGTTTATGGTGTGTGTGTGTGTGTGTGTGTGTGTGTGTGTGTGTGTGTGTGTGTGTGTGTGTGTGTATGACGATGATTGCCTGTCTGGATTCTCAGAATCTCTAGGATTATGTTATAAATTGAGATTTTAAGTTCTGCCTTGGATAGAGATGTAGTGGTTGGGCCTTATTTTGCAGAGGTGATCAAAAAGTGTGAAGAAAGGGGCAAACTGATTCAGGGAATCTCTAAGATTTTTCAGCTCTCCTTTTCCAAATTTTCCAAGGGCTTTTCTATGTCCCAATCCAGTTTTGGCAAAAAAAAAAAAAAATAATAATAAACAAACAGTCTCAATAAAATATAGGTAAACTGACATTCAAGAAGAAATGACAAGGGAATGCCAAAAAGAAGTCTCAAACTTCGCAAAACTGAGGACAGTTCCACGAGTCTGAATGAGTATTGAAGAGAACTTGTGAACTCCTCCCACCATAGCCCACTTTTTTTTTTCTTCTAGAAAGTCTGAATCACCGTGTTTTTTCTTTAACAACATAGTTTCAGACAAATGGATTCTGAAGATCATTCATTAAGGTTACAAGTGGCAGTGGGAGTGAATTCCTCCTTTCCAGGGATAATTCCTTGTCGTACAGATCAGATTCTTTTACTACCAGTTCTTCATCGCATGCTGTCCCAAGGAGTGCTAGAACCAGTTCCTTCTTCCCATGTGGGAAAGGGTTTTTATTTAAGGATGTTCCTTATGCCAAAGAAAGAAAGAGAACATTCTTGAAGACCAGTTCTATATCTTTCTTAATCCTATTTGTGATGGTGCTCAGTTTCAAAATGATGTCACTTCACAACCTGTTATCTCTTCTTCCTCTTTCAAGTTTCCTGACAACATTAGCCTTAAACGATGCATATCTCATCCATATTCAGCCAGACATCAGGCGTTTCTTAAGGTTTACGTGTTGTGTTCTGGATCACATTTTCAACTCTCTGCCTTACCTTTTGGACTATCCACTTTTTGGACTATCCAGTAAGCCACTTATCTTAAGTGCATCAAGAAGACGATGAGGCTTGGGTGTTCGTTTAAGCAGTTTATTGCATACAAACACATCAGGATGAATAGCAGGAACATTGAACTTAAACGAGCTATCTAACTGACTAACTACGTAAATGCATGCTCTCACGCTGGCTGCTCACTCAAAATGGCACTTTTGCTCGCATGTGCTCAGTATTTATATTTATTTATTTTACATTTGTTGACCAGGATAGTCCGACTGGATGCATGTCCATTTTCAGCGGAGGCCTGGGGAGAAAAGCCCCAAGGTAGAACATACAGTAAAAATCACAAAATGATTACAAGTTGCACAGTTTATAGGCTCCAGTTAAGCAAGCGGGTAATATAATCATACATTTTTAAAACAGTGTTGACAAATTGACTAAGCCATGTAACGTGATTACAGACTATAGGGTTGGATCTAGTCGGGTTTTGAACAAGGACATACCCAGTGAGTTTTAAAGTATTTCTGAATTGTCATTTTACAATATGTGGAGCTTTTCTCCCTGGGCCTCTGCTGAAAAAGGACCTGTGTCCAGTTGGAATTACCCAGTACATAAATATAAACAGCTTGAGGCTTTTTTTGAACTGAGTAAGAGGGTTCGCGTAAGATCAGCAGGAAGAGAGTTCCACGTTTTGCCAACAGAGTTAGCAAACAGAGAGTCTCCAGCAGAGTTGTTGATTTGGATGTTTGAACCAGTAGTTTATTAGAGTGAAGTAATAACCTCAGGTTACTGTAAGGGTTGATGATAAGTGCAGGCATCTTATCAGGGTGGTTGAGAACTTTATGGGCAATTATAAGCTGGTTATACTGAAGTAGGCTAGGCCATTCTAGCCACCCCAGAAGATTTAGGTTGTGACAGTGGTGGGTCCTATAGGCTGTGGCTGTTGCAAATCTAACAATATGGTTATAACAGCTGGAGAGTTTTTAAGAGTTGATTTGTTCAAATTTAGTGAGTAGAGGGGAGGCATAGAGAAGAGTGGAGAGTAGATGGGGAGCAAACTATAGCAGTCCTAGTAAGGGAGCCAAGTTTTTTTAATGGTTTTGATAGTTTGACATGGATATCAAATTTGAGGATGTTTATTGTGATGCCTAAGAGTTTGGTTTGCGCATCTGGGGAGATAATGGTACCATTATTAGATTTTGTGGTAGAGTAGTGAGGAAGACTTACAAGTGGGGGAGAAAAGAAGCAACTTTGTTTTGTTAGGGTTTAATATCAGTTGACTGTTAGAGAGCCAGTTTTCAGCTGTATTGAAAGCATTCTGAGTTAATGTCAATAGATCTGTCTGGGAGGTGGCTGAACAAATCAAGATGGAGTCATGCGCATTTTGAATACAGGTAACATTTGGGGTGACAGTGGGAAGGTCATTAATAAAGAGTGAGAAAAGAATAGGTCCTAGTATGGAGCCCTGGGGCACACCTAGGGTGACTGGTAGATGGGTTGATAGTTTGTCCTGCCATAGGATGGCTTGTTGTCTATGACACAGGTAAGATTGGAACTATTGAAGCGCATGTCTGTTTAGTGAGAATGCGTCAAGGATGTGCATAAGTATTTGGCGGTTGAAGGCCTTGGAGAGATCTAAAAAAAGGGCTTAGGAAAGCTTGCTATTATTTTGGTTATAGTTTATGGTGTTAGAGAAGGATAGGAGGGCTGAGGTGGTACTGTGGTGTGGCCTAAAACCGTGCTGAGAGTTAGCCAACAGCTTATTCTGGATAAGATAATGCATAAGCTGTTTATGGACATACTTCTCCATAATTTTAGCCAATGGTGACAATAGCTATGGGTCTAAAGTTTGACAGTTTGAAGGAGTTGCCTCCTTTATGGAGTGGCATTGTATGAGATATTTTCCAAATGGAGGGGATGGTGGCTTCATATAAGGTTCTATTGATTATGATGGCGATGGGGTATGCTATGGCATCTGCTGCTTTTTGCAGATACTCTGGTGGGAGGAGATGCTAGAGTCGCTGATTTTAGTTTCTTAATTAGAGATCTGATGAGTGATGTAGAAACAGGCTGAAAGCTAAAGGAGAGTGGGGTATTAACTAAAGAAGAGTGGGGTATTAGCTAAAGGAGAGTGGGGTATTGGCTGTGGCAGAATTTGGGTTGGAGCAGCTGGATGCCAGTTGGCTGGCTAGGGAGTGGATAGACTCTGAATAAACTATTGAGGGTATTTGCAATATCCTCTGGAAATTTATATTTGGAAGCTGACTGGGTAGGAGTGGAGGAGTGTCCTGGGTGAAGAAGTTTGTTTATTCCTGCCCAGAACTTTTGAGGCTTGTTTTTTTTTTTTTTTTTTCTGGTCTAGTATCATAGATTTTTTTGTGTGATTCCTTAGCTGTCAATATCTGAGTTGATCGAGTGAATCTTTTGTGGCACGCCATTTGTCCCATGCCTTATTTCTAGCTATGATTTTAGATTTGGTTTCTTTTGAAAGCCACGGGGCAGTTTTTGTTTTATTTCTAATGGAGTGAGCAGGACCATGAGAATCAAGAATAGTAAGGAATATGGAATTAAAGTATGTTACTGCATCGTCCAGTGAAAGGTACTTTAGGATTGACCAATTGCAAACTTTAAGTTCATTTTGAAAATTGGTGGAGTTGGAAGTTCTTATTTCTGATGGTTTTAAAGGTGGTCTGGTGGGAGTTGTCCACCTTGTGCTTGATAATGTACTTAAGTAAGTTATAGGTTCATAAGTAGATACTAGGCTATCTGCTCAAAGGCATTTATAAGCATAGCCAGAATGTGTTGGCTTTCGCCGCCCCCTTAGATTAGTTCCCTGTGCCTCTGTCCAGCAGAGCCACTGAAGTGATCCCCGGGGTAAACTTTTTGTTTCCCATCCACTCATCAAGGTTTCTCTTGAAGAGTGCTAGTAAGAAGCTTTGCCTAATGTAGATTGGAATCTTGTTCCAAAGCATGGGAAGTCTCTGGGACAGGAATCTATCCCTCCAGCATGTCCTATTATTGTTGTGGTGAGGTTTAGATCCCTAGAGCGTGTGGTTCGAGGGGGTAAGGTTTTCTTTAGGTGGAGCATGTCCATCAATTCTGGGTTGGACATAGCCTTGTATGTCAGGCAGAGATCACCTCTGAGCAGGCGGTATGCAACCAAGTACAGCTGCAGTTTCTTCAGTCGAGCTGCATAGGGCATCTGTTCGAGGTCAGTGATCCTCTTGGTGAGGTACTTCTATGGTCTTTCCAGCTGTTGCAGGTGTCTTGTAAGGTATATTCCAAATGGGGCATTGTACTCTGATGGGTCTGATGAGTGATGAGTAGAGGGGCACAATGACTTCTCTTGATCTGGATGCAAACTCTTTTGTGATTAGGTAGGCCACATAGAAGGATTTTCTAAGCACTTTGGCAATGTGATTATCAAAGGAGAGATTACTATCTACTTGGGTCCCCAGATCCCTTAAGTTTTCCATATTTAGGGGACTACCACCTATGTGGTAGTTTGTAGGTACTTTATTTCCAAAGGGAATAACTATGCACCTTTTGGCATTTAGCTTGAGGCCATGATCTTGACACCAGGTATCTGTCTCAGTGAGACCCTTTTGGAGGATGTCTGTGTCAGCCGGTGAGTCAATTATAGCCCCTAGTTTGCAGTCGTCTGCGAACTTGGTCAGCCAAAGTCCCCCTGTGCTTGTCTGTACCTCTGAGAATATATGTCGAGCAGGAGGGGTCCTAGGACTGAGCCCTGGGGAACGCCACTTGTAACCAGTTTAGAGTCAGACCTAGCTCCCGCAACTCTCACCATGTGGGTTCTGTCCGTGAGCCAGTTGGCAACCCATCTTGTGACATAAGGGTTTATGTTCAGGCTGGTGAGCTTGTCTATAATACCAGAATGGGGAACGGTGTCAAAGGCCTTTGCGAGGTCTAGGTAGGCTGTGTGTGCCACCTTTCCCTCGTCTGTAGCCTTGGTAACTGTCTCAGAGAAGTCCACCAGGTTTAGGAGGCATGATCTGCCCTTAACAAAGCTGAACTGGGTAGGGTCCAGTGTTTGGAGGTTCCCAATGTCTCTGTTAATGAGTTCCATGATGATGCGCTCCATAGCCTTGCAGACCAAGCTAGTCAGGCTTATAGGGCAATAGTTCCTGGGGTCTGTTGTGGCTCCACCTTTATCGAGCAGAATAACTGATGCTGTGCACCACTCTATGGGTACGTAGCCTGTGGAGAGGCTGAGTTTGAACAGTGTTTAGATGAGCGGTTAGTTCGTCTTTGAACTCGTGCAGGACGCAACCTGGGATACCATCTGGTCCCATTGATGCTGTGTTTTTGGCTTTGGAGAGGACCATTTTAACCTGAATGTCTGTGATTTCAGGGGCTCTACGTTCTTCTGGTATGGTTATGGGCCCTTTTGGGGATGAGAGGGGGGTGAAGTTTGCACTGAACCTGTCTGGCAGGATGTTGGCAATATCGGTTGGTTCAGTGTATTTTGTGCCCTTCTGCACTAACTCCGAGCAGATCTGAGCATTGCCATTTAGATTCTTGACATAGATAAAGAATGCCATGTGGTTATCTTTGGAGTCCTTGGCAAGTTTTCTTTCAAAGCTCGCCTTGGACGATTTTATGAGGGATCGTAGTTTTTTTGCTGATACTGATCAGGGATGTCTTCCCTTCTTGGGATTTTACTCTTTTCTGTACTAGTTTCCTCCTTCTACTGTATAGCTTGTTTATGGCAGGGGTCCACCAGACTGGTTTCCTTTTCTTGGAGGAGTGAGTCTTGGTTTTGCTTGGGATAGCATGATCCATGCATTCTTGTAGATGCCCATAGAATGCATTAGTAAAGGATTTTGCAGCTTGGACAGCGTTATCCTTTAGCATGGGGGCTTTGAAACTTTCTACGTCCATCTTAAGTAACGTGAAGTTTGCTTTTGTAAAGTTTTTCACAGTGGCTTCCTTGTCTGGGGGTGGGGGCGGAATGTGGATATCCAAAGTGATTTGTTTATGGTCAAATCTAACTAGCGAGGGTTTGAACTCCGGTGTGGAACACCGGTCGCCCATGTTGGTGATGACTAGGTCCAGTATGCTGTCACCTCTGGTGAGAGTGTTGACCAGTTGTTCCAGGGCGTTTGAGTTTATAAATTCTAGGAAATGTTGTGCAAGGGAGTTAGTACTTGAGTAGTTTTCCCAGTTAATGGTTGGGTAGTTGAAATCACCCAATATAAGGGTGTTTGGTAGGACCTTTATGTTACCCAGTGTTTCTCTAATGCAGAATGGGGGTCCTGAGACATGGTGGGTGATCTGTAGCAAGTTACAATTTGAATTGCAGTTTTGCCCATTGTTAGTTGCACGTGGATAATCTCTGAAGCATCGTGCTGTGCCACTAACCTGGAGTTGTGGGTATCCTTGATTACTCCCCCGCCTTTTGTATTCTGGTCCGGGTTCTGTGGCCGAAATGTATGGTATGAGTTGCAGCCTTGTAGTGCTGAGGTGCTCTCTGGAGCCTTAAACCAGGTTTCTGTTACTGCACATATATCGATTTTCTCCATACTGAGGAGTGGCTCGAGTGCGTGCATTTTGAGGTTTAGACTTCTGGCATTGAGTAGTATTACCCTCAGATTTTTGTTACTTGTGCTATTTACGGTGGTGGGTTTGTCTTTTGAGCCTTGCCTTAAAAAGCCACTATGGGGGTGGCAAGAGCCTTGGCCAGTATTCGAAAGCCTAAGGGTGACAGGTGCAAGCCGTCTCTAGAGAAGCAGCGTGGCTTACCAAAAGGGATGACAGTGCACTTTTTGGCATTGAGCTTGAGGCCATGGCTTTGACACTAGGCATCTGTCTCAGTGAGGCTCTTTTGTAGGATGTCCACATCGTTAGGAGTTTCGATTATGGCTCCTAGTTTGCAGTCCTCTGCAAACTTCATTAGCCAAAGGCCTCCTGTGTTAGCCTGTATTTCAGAGATGTAGATATCAAACAGGAGAGGACCCGTACTGAACCCTGTGGTACTGCACTTGTCACCTTTCCATCCATTCCAACGTATATTTTTGGTAGCCTTCCCCTGAATTTCTTCTTTCAGACTAATGTCCTTTTCCTTATATGGCTTTGAGAACTACATGCATTAAACAAGTCACCATGCTGCACACATACTATCATACTAATTAAAAAAGACTTTGCATAATTTAAAAAATTAAATGCACAAATAAATACTTGCACAAGGAAATAGAAAACAAAAGATTCAAACAGACTGATGTGATTTAGAAAAAAGTGAAATAAAGATGTTCAGATACAGAAATATCGTAAGTGAAGGTTTACTATATTTTATCTACCTCAGGCTGTCAGAAGAATTTAGCTCTAAACCCCAAAAGCTCTCATGTTTTATTTTTAAAGATATCTGGGGTTTTGATATTTTTACACTCAGTATTGTAATGGTTTGATTATATGCATCACACACACACACACACACACACACTCTCTCTCTCTCTCTCTCTATATATATATATATATATATGTGTGTGTGTGTATGTATAGGTTCAGAGGAGTGCACTAGGTTAATTACCCCAAGGGCCCTTTTTTAAGTCTAGCCATGCATCCCAAATCTCTGACAAATTCTGGTACCTTTGAGAAGTGTAAGCAGGGGCTTGGGAGCTAAACCACTTACATGTTGCCTGTGTCCATTAGAGACAAAGGTGCCAAACCAGGGATGAATTTCCTTTTCCCCATCCAGTTTTCCAAGTTACACTTTAATTGAGTTGAGAAGGGACTCTGCTTCACGTGGATGGGGAAGCCTGTTCTCCCTCACCAACACTAATGATCTCCAGGAAGGGCTAACACAAATAACTTGTGTTAGCGTTTTGCACTAAAACTAAGTGCTATGAAGTACATAATAGTATCCCTTGGGAAGTCATCTACCCCTGGTAACTATCACGTTGCCTACATATCCTAAAGAGTAGACCCAGTAGTCTGGGACTTGAGGACACACAGACAGTAATGTAGTATTTGACCATATCTACAGTACTGAGGAAATAATACAACTACATCTATATCTTAATATATCTACATATGTGTACACACACACACACACACACACACACACATACACACACACACTCAAATGCATATACATATATCTATCTCTTTTCCTTAGGACTGACAAGAGTGTCTCTCCCTTACCCACTGGCTGTACCTCAACAGCCACAGAGGACATGGCTAATGCCCAGCCCATAGTGGCTGTAGGTGCTATACCGGAGGAATCCAGGGTAAAAGATGAGTGGTCTGCGATACTAATGGCCAAAGGAGAGTCACCCACATGTGGCTGAGGCAAACTGCTAGCCTGCTGTGGTGGCAAAGGTTGTTTGCTTAACTTCTTTTTGTGGCTGGAAGTAGTGGCAACCATGCGACTGTCAGTTTGTTTCGTAGACAAGCTGAAAATGGTGCTTCCTTCCCAGGGAATGCAAGCAGCACAAGCCGGTGAAACTTAAGTCTTTAAATGTCACTTTTTTCACATTAAAACACAGTTTAAAGCACTTTAAAACACTTTTACAGCCTGAAAGGTAAAATAAACGATCTGTTAACAGACAAACGGGATTGAATTACTCTATAAACAACTTTTAAACTGACAAGAAAAACAGTGCTCTCATTCAAAAGTATGATACAGTCTTGTGACAGTTCATTAAAACACAAATGCCTAACTTTACAATAACTTTTCCTTAACAGGAAAGTATTACTAAACATGCACTTTTTTTTAAATGAAAGTTCTTCCCCAAAGGGAACGTAATTGTCCAGTGAAGGAAGAAAGTACAGTTGTGTACACTTATAGGTTCATAGGTAGGTATTAGTCTATTGGCCCTAGGGCCTATATAAGCCTAGCCAAAAAGGTACCCTGGCTTTCTTTTCAAATCACAGTGCTAGGGTTTGTCAGAAGACAAGTCTTTTGTCGGAGACAACAGATATCTTTAAGTCCAGATCTCCCCTTCTCTCTCCCTTCTCCAAACCAGTCAGTAAGCATAGTTGCTTTGGACTTTGCTAGGGGAACAGTTTTCAGGACCGATAAAAGTGCAGGGGTGTGGGACACCAAAGACAGATGTAAGCACATAAATATCAAGAGGATGCTTGCCCTGATCAAGGAAGTCAACTCTGTGAACCACCTTTGGTCCTTGGGAATCTCTTTAAATGGTTACAGCATACCACATGGTTATATCCCCTTTGTATACTAGCCATGATAACGTGGGATGTAGCTTCATAGCACAGTCTCACTCTATAGGAATCCTGCACAGAGCCGGGTCATGGTAAAATAGGTTCATAAGTGTGTACTAGGCTAATGGCTCTAGAGTCTTTACAAGCGTAGCCCATAGGATTACCCTGGCATCGTGCCACCCAACCATAGTTCCCAGTGCCTTTGTCGTGTAAAGCCACTGGAGTGATCCCCGGGGTGAGTTTTCTATTTCCCATCCACTTATCAAGATTTCTGTTGAAGAGTGCCAGTGAGGTGCTCTGCTTGAAATGTATGGGAAGTCTATTCCATAGCATGGGCAGTCTCTGGGATATGAACCTGTCCCTCCAGCATGTTCTGTTGATTGTGGTAATGAGGTTGAGGTCTCTGGAGTGTGTGGTGCGGAGGGATTGGGATTTCTTTAGATGTAGCATTTCTAACAGAGCTAAGTCAGACATGGCTTTGTAAGTCAAGCAGAGATCGCCTCTAAGTAGGCGATATGAGACAGAGAATAGTTGTTTTTTTGAGTCTGTCCATATAGAACAAATGTTTAAGACCTAGGAACCTCTTTGTGAGGTACTTTTGTGGCCTCTCCAGTTGTTGCAGGTGTCTAGTGAGGTACATGCCAAATGGGGCATTGTACTCAATGATCGGCCTAATGAGGGAAGAGTAGAGGGAGACAATGACCTCTTTCTTCCTGGATGCAAAACCCTTAGTAATGAGATGTGACACATAGAAGGACTTTCTGACGACAGTGGCAATGTGGTGGTTAAAAGAGAGGTT
The DNA here is from genome assembly GCF_019279795.1 of Protopterus annectens. Classification (NCBI taxonomy): domain Eukaryota; kingdom Metazoa; phylum Chordata; order Ceratodontiformes; family Protopteridae; genus Protopterus; species Protopterus annectens. Next base: position 1,563,193,559 of record NC_056744.1, read on the forward strand.
GCTGTCAACCTGTGTTCCCAGATCTCTTATAATGCCTTCTGTGTTCAGTGGACTACCATCAATGTGGTAATTCATGGGAACCGGGTTTTTCCCAAAGTAGAAGGCGACACATTCTTTGGCATTGAGCTTAAGGCCATGGTTCTAACACCAGTCATTGCTGTCAGTGAGGCCTTTCTGCAGGATGTTAGCATCACTTGGGGAGTTAATAATAGCTCCCAACTTGCAATCGTCTGGGAACTTTGTCAGCCAGAGTCCCTTCGTGTTAGCCTGGACTTCAGAAAAGTAGATACCAAACAGGAGAGGACCCAGGGCCGAATCCTGTGGGACTTCACTTGTGACTGGTTGGCAGTCTGACTTGGAGTCAGCTACTTTCACACTGTGGGTTCTACCTATGAGCCAATTTGCAACCCACCTAGTGATTGATGCATAGCTTAGTGAGTTTTTATATGATTCCTGAGTGGGGAATGGTATAAAAAGCCCTGGCCAGATCAAGGTAGGCTGTATGAACCACCTTGCCTTCATCCACAGTTCTGGTGACTGACTCATAGAAGTTGACCAAGTTGAGCAGGCATGATCTACCCTTCACCAAACCAAACTGTGTGGTATCCAGAGTTTGGAGATTCCCTATATCCTTGTTTATTGGGTCCATGATGATGTGTTCCATAGCTTTGCATATCAGACGCCTCATGCTAATGGGACGATAGTTCCTGTGGTCTGTAGTCGCTTCTCATTTGTGGAGAGGGATGACTGTAGCAGTGTGCCATTTGGTAGGGACAAAGCCTGATGTGTGGCTGTGATTGAACAGGTCACACAAGTGAGGTGCCAGTTCACTCTAGTTCATATAGAACAAAGCCAGGGATGTTGTCAGGTCCCATAGAAGCTGTATTCTTGGCCTTGGACAGTGCTGCTTTAACCTGTGCAGCAGTAATACTGGGTACCTGGAAATCTACTGTTATTGTGACTAGTCCCTTGGTGGGGAGAGGGATAAAGTTGGCACTGAATCTGTCGGCCAGTATATTGGCAATATCTGTTGGCTCAGTATAGGAGGTACCATTGTGCAGTAGCTCAGAGCAAATCTGGGTATTGCTGTGGAGATTTTTTACATAACTGTAGAAGGCCTTGTGGTTGTCTTTACTGTCTGCTGCAATTCTGTTTTCATAGCTAGCTTTAGAGGATTTGAAGAGGGATCTCAACTTTTTGTTGAGGCTGATAAGAGAGTTTTTCCAGTCTTGGGACTTCACCTTATTGCACATCAGTTTCCTTCTTCTGTTGTAAAGTTTGTTTATGGCAGGGGACCACCAGATTGGCTTCCTTTTTTGGAGGAGAGCATCTTGGTTCTATTGGGTATGGCGAGATCAATCCATTTGTGTATGTGTTCGTACAGTGCATTGGGGCTTTAGGAAGGGTAATGGACCCCCCCCCCTCACAGCAGGCCTCCCCATCCATTCTAGTGTCCCTTTGTCTGTTTCTTTCGAGTTACCATAAACACTGTTCAGACCTATAAGTGTACATAATATTTTCTTCTTTACTTCTACAATGATTAACAATATTTAAACCTTTTTTGTTATTCCAAATTTTATAGCACAAACACTGATAGTCATTTGCTAAACAAAACTATACAGTTTCTCAGTGAAAAACAGATTTATCACAAACAGTAAGTTTCTCTGCAATAGAAGCTCACATTCATTGAAATGGCATTGAAACCCACATGCAAAAAAAAATCCATCTGGTCAGTGGCAGATTGTTTGTCTGTGGGATATTTTCAAACTATAGGCCACTTGTACACACTTTTAGGACCATGCATACATGCATGTGCTCTTTGCACCATCCCGATTGTATTAAATTATAATCTTTGTATATTACAGCACCACTTGTTAGTGTGTTGTAAATGTTGGTTTCAACATTTTTCCAGTAAGCAATGCAACAAAACTTGTGAACCAATAATGAGAAAACTACCTATTACAAAAGGCCACTCAAATTTTTGTCATTACAATCCACTAATATCAGTCAATATACATGATCTGTGCAGAAGCAAACGTCATCTGAATAATTCCACATTAAAGAGATCTGTAGCAAATGAAGAGGTCGCTGCTGGCAAATAACTTTACATTTCAGTGTTTCATGTACAAATTCAGTGCCTGCTGCCCTTGAAGAATAAATGATATTGTAATGGGGAATGACTGCCAAACCGACAACCGGTTCATATTTACTAGGCATCTCATCCAAAGGAGGACACGCTGAGTGTAGGACCCCCCCCAAAAAAGGCACTGCAATATCAGCAGCACTCCGTCTCCATGGTGTGAAAGTAGAACCTACAGCCTTCTACATCAAAGGAAAGTATGCTACCTGTTGTGCTACTAACACTGCATTCAGATTTTGTAGCACAAATGCTGTTGTTGGCCATTTGCTAAACAAATCTGTTACACATTGAAAACAGACTTAGAGAAGTTTACTGTTCATTTTTTCTTGAAACTCAACATTCTTTGAAAATGCACAGAAACACCATTCTTTGAAAATACATTGAAACTCAACAGTCCTTGAAAATGCACCTGCTGATGACACTTTGGTAGTTGGTATAGAGGATTTAAGCTCTTGTCTCCTGTAATCAAGGTACAGGGTTTAAGCCTGAATAAGTTAAGAAAGTTGCCATCCCTAACTGGGGCTTTGCACACAGACATGCACACACAGGCACGCACACAAAAAGTTCCCCATGTAATCTCTAAAAATCCTGTGCTTGCTGTGCTCCAGTGTTTAAAGGAGCATGTGTACTGTTCTGCATGTTTACTCACATCTAACCCATGTTCATAATCTCCATAGAAATCCTGTGTTTAACCCACTCCAGTGTTTGAACTAGCATGCGTCTTTAGCATGACACATGTAGAGACGCTACTAAGGATGCACTGTTAACATTCCCTAGGCAACTGCCTAGGTCGCCCAGTGCGCTCTGATCCTACATTCCATCAGTGCAAAATTGTGTGACAGACAAGCTGAGCAGGCCCAGGGCAGACTCTTGTGAATGGAAACTAGATCAGGAGGTCTTCCAAGATTTGAGCCATCTGTGGGGAGTTCCTCAAGCAGACCTCCTTCCCTCCTCTCTAAACAATCAACTGGCGAGATTCTTTTCCAGAATTCCATGCAAGAAGGCCTGGAAGACAGATGCTTTTTCTTTTCCTTGAACAGGCATGTTCCTGTATGCTTTTCCATCCCGTTCCACTAATATCCAGGGTGCTTCTGAAGATTCAGAAGGAATCCCCTAAGGTCACTGTGGTGATTAATTTCTGGCCCAGAAAACCGTGGTCATTCCTTCCTTTGGAAAGAGCCACAGGCAATTGTCACAAGCTTCATCACAAACTGGATCTACTCACACAAGAACGGGGGAGGGGGGGTGTCTGATGCACACAGGCATCATTCAGCTTCAGTTGACTGCCTGGATGATAAGGGTCCTAATTCCTTTTAGGCACCTGCTTACTTAGAATGTGCAGCAGGTGCTAATAGAGGCAAGAAGGCCTGCTACTAGAAAATCATAATTAGCAAATGGGAAAGGTTTTCTAATTGCCAACAATATAACTAGCACACATTCCGGGCTAGTTGTGCTGTGGTTCTACAGTGTTTGAATTTCCATCCTATGACCTTTATTATTCCTCAATCATGGTTTATTTATTAACTGTTTCAGCATGTCTTCTCATAAATCCTCCTCCTCTTCTTTCAATGCAGTCTCATATCAAAATGTTCTTGAAAGGGGTTTTGGATAAGAGGCCTCCAAGAAAAGTGGCGTTTCCTCCTTGCAATTTTAATTTTCTGTAAGAGAAACTACCACTTGGTCCATTTGAACCAGCTAATGTGACCGACTTGAGGTTCTTAACATGGGAAAGCAGTTTTATTTATTGCTTCTGACCTCTGCAAGAAGGGTATCACAGTTGGAAGCTGTTATGGTGAGTCAGCCCTATCTCATTTTCAATAGGAACAGGGTTTCTTTGAGAACTAATCCTTTTCTGCCTAAAGTGATATTTGAGTTTACTTTTAACAACACTGTCCACTTCCCCATTTTCTTTTCTGAACCTGAAAATGAGGGAGAAAGTATAGTCTGTACCTTGGATGTTGACCGACAACTCTGGTACTATCTTGAGAGAAATGAATCTTTCAGATCTTTGGATCAGTTGTTCATTTCTTGTGAAGGTAAGAAGGGACAACTAGTGTCAAAACAGATTATTTTAGAATGGTTGGCTAAGGCTATTACCTTATGTTATACTCACCATAACAAAACTGTTCCAGGCAGGATCAAAGCCCAATCTACCAGGTCCTTGGCTTCATCTGTGACTTTTTGGAAATAGTTGGATTCCAGAAGTATTCTATAAGCTGCTACTTGGTCCTCTGTACATACTTTTACAAAGCACTGTAAGCATGTTTTTTTTTTCTGTATGTCCATAGGTAGGTACTAGGCTATTGGCCCTAGGACCTATATAAGCCCAGCCAAAGGTACCCTGGCTTCCGCCACCCAAGAAAATTATTTTCCTGTGCCACTGTCGAGCAGAACCACAGAAGTGATCCCCGGGGTGAATTTCCTATCTCCCATCCAATCATCAATATTTTTCTTGAACAGTGCTAATGAGGAGCTTTGTTTGATATAGATAGGTAGTTTGTTCCAGAGTATGGGAAGTCTCTGGGACAGGAATCTATCCCTCCAGCATGTTCTGTTTTGTTGTGGTGACGAGGTTTAGGTCCCTAGAGCGTGTAGCTCATAGGGATTGAGATTACTTTAAGTGGAGCATGTCTAAAAGCTCTGGGTTTGACAGCTTTGTGTGTTAGGCAGAGATTGCCTCTGAGCGATATGCAACGGAGTAAAGCTGCAGTTTTTTGAGACGGTCTGCATAGGGCATCTCTTTGAGGCCGGTAATCCTCTTTGTGAGGTATTTCTGTGGCCTTTCCAGTTGTTGTAGATGTCTTGTGAGGTACATACCAAAAGGGGCATTGTACTCTATAATGGATCTAATGAGTGACGAGTAGAGGGGAACAATGACCTCTTTTTTCCTGGATGAGAAACGTTTTGTGATGAGGTGTGCCACATAGAAGGATTTCCTGACTACTGTGGCGATGTGATTATCAAAGGAGAGACTACTGTCCACCTGTGTCCCAAGGTCTCATCACACTTTCAGTGTTAAGTAGACTACCACCTATGTGGTAGTTCATGGGTACTGTTTTTACCAAAAGGAATGACCATGCACTTTTTGGCATTGAGCTTGAGGCCATGGCTTTGACACCAGGCATCTTTCTCAGCAAGGCCTTTTTGTAGGATGTCCACATATTTTGGAGTTTTGATTATGGCTCCCAGTTTGCAGTCATCTGCGAACTTCGTTAGCCAAAGACCTTCTGTGTTGGCCTGTACTTCAGAGAAGTAGATACCAAACAGGAGAGGACCCAAGACTGAACCCTGTAGTACTCCACTTGTCACTGGTCTGAAGCCGGATTTGGAGTCTGCTACTTTCACAGTGTGGGTTCTGTCAGTGAGCCACTTGGCAACCCATCTTGTGACATAGGGATTTATACCTAGTTTAGTGAGTTTATTTATAATTCCAGAGTCGGGGATGGTGTCAAAAGCCTTGACGAGATCTAGATAGGCTGTGTGAACCACCTTACCCTCATCTACGGCTTTGGTGACTGCTTCAAAGAAGTCTAGCAGGTTTAGGAGACATGATCTGCCTTTTACAAACCCGAACTGGGTGGGGTCCTGAGTTTGGAGATTACCAATGTCATTGTTTATAAGTTCCATGATGATACGCTTCAAGGATGATTCTCCAGGGCTCCTGGACTCTTCTCCTTCATCTCCCAGATGCACTTTGCTAAGGTCATCTACCTATTTAGCTAAGGCTACTGCAGCAGTGATTAAGAATGATAAATACAGTACAGTTGTGTAAGTAACACTTTACATAAAAATAGATTTTAAAATGATAGTCTTTCCCTCCCTGCATCCCCCCTCCCCCTTTTTATGCCAGTGTGTGGACATTTTTTGTTGATCTTAGCTTTGTCTTTTCAGGGCTCACCCCTCCTCTCAGCTGGCAGGAAAGCTCTGAAGGGATTCACACCCAAACATGTCTTAATCAGCTCAGCTTGAGCTGCCTGACAGTTTGGACACCTGAAACTTTGGAAGCTGGCAGTCTATTATATCCTTGGCAGGATGTTACCCGTATAACTAAGGCAACTGCAGCAGTGATCATTTGAACATCTACTGTTATGGTAAGCTTTAGTTACAAAACTGTACTTTCACATTTCTCAGCTTCAGCCTGAATATTTAAGAAAAATTCCCTCGGATGGTGCAGTGGCATAGCGGGATGGCACAATGGCATAACAGCATTGTCGCCTCACAGCAAGAGGTTTTTATGGTTCGATTCTTGGCTGGGGTGCCTTATGTGCATAGTCTGTATGTCCTCCCTGCATTTGTGTGGGTTTTCTCTAGGTGCTGTGGTTTCCTCCCATGTCACAAATACATGTCTGACGCATTTCTCCCTGGGCCTCCTCTGAAAATTGGCCTGTTCCAAGTCAGACTTTCCTGGTAAACAAATGTTAAATAAATACATGTTGGAAGAAAATACAGTATCAACTGCAAAGGTAAAGGTGAGACAACTTCCACACTTCTCATTGAGTTTGGCATAAATAGCAAATTGCAAAATGAAATTCCTGTAAATGAAAGAAACCTCTCCATAAAAAGAAAAACAATAAAAAGGCTGTATTCAAGTTGCCTTAACAAAAGCAGTAACTTTATTAAAATAATAAATACATATAGCATGTACTTGCATCATACACTAAATAAAAACTGTTTTCAGATGAATTTTAAACATAAATATACCAAAGTAGTAAAACACACAGGTATAACAATCCTAAATTCACTCACTGTCACATGACTGATTTGCAAGTGTATTCATTCTCTTTCTTTCATACCTCTTGTTTTTAACTTTTAAATTTGGTTTAATATTTATTCCATTTAAACCAGACGCTTTATTGGCTACTAATTAATGATGCCAGTATGGCACTGTATTGAAATGTTGGCAGTTGAAATGCCAAGTCCTGACAAGCCAAAACAAAATCTTATTTAGAGGGCTGATTTACATATGCTTTCCAAAATAAAGTGCATGTTCATAGGTGTTTACTAGGCTAATGACCACAAGTGTCTTTTTAAGTAGCCATGCATCCCAGATCTCTTGACAAGTTCTGATACCCTTGATAAGTGTAAGCAGGGGTTTAGGAGATGAACAATTTGCAGGTTACCTGTGTCCATTAGAGACATAGGTGCCAAACCAGGGATGAATTTCCGGTTTCCCATCCAATTGTCCAAGGTACACTTTAATTGGGTTAGGGAGGAACTCTTGCTTCAGATGGATGGGGAGCCTGTTCCATAGACACAGTAGTCTCTGAGATGCATACCTATCTCTCCAGCAGGACTTATTTATATCACAGGCAAGGTTTAAGGCTTTAGAACGGGTAATTGTGGTGCTGTTTGTTTTGTGGATATGCAGGAAGTCCATCAGAGTGGGGTCTGACAATGCCCTGTATGCCAGGCATAAATCTCTCCTCAAAAGCCTGTAGGAGACAGAATACAGGGATGGGGTCTTGAGGTGGTCTGCATAGGACATTTTACTCCCTGTATTCTTTTAGTGAGGAACCTCTGTGGACGTTGCAATTGATGGATATGCCTGGTTAGGTACATTATACTCAATGATAGGTCTGATGAATGCCGAATACAGTGGAACAATGACTTCCTTTGACCTGGATGCTATACCTTTTGTTTATAAGTTGTGCAATATAGAATGATTTCCTCACCACTGTAGACATATGATGGTCAATGGCTAGATTACTATCTGTGTGTGTCCCTAAGTCCCTGACTACTTGGAGAAATCTAAGGGGTGTGTTGTCAATATGATAGTTACCAGGGATGGATGACTTCCCAAAGGATGTTGTTATGCATTTCTTGGCATTTAGTTTTAGTCCATGGCTCTGACACCAGTTGTTTGTCTCGGTCAGCCCCTCCTGGAGACGATTTGTGTCAGTGTGAGATTCAGTGGCAGCTCCTGATTTGCAATCATCTGCAAATTTACTCAGCCAGAGACCACTGGCATTGGCCTTGACTTCTGAGAAGTAAATGCCAAGAAGGAATGTTCCAAGGACTGATCCCTGAGGGACTCCACTTGTGACTGGCCTCTTTATAGAGGTGGAAGTGTCCTTGTCCTAACTATTTCTGTTTTGCCTCCAAGTGTGGAAATGTACTTGTTCATGCATCTAACATTTTCCCACTCCTTATCTTCAGACCCACCTAGTTCTGGTCTCTAATGTTGGCTACTGCTTTATGAGGTTTAAGCCACAAGTATTTCTCCCACCTGTCTTTTTAGGACATGCATAACTTATGTCCTCCTGTTTACTGTTTATTCTAGTCATCACTGATTTTCGGAGGTGGAAACGAAACCCTGAAATACTTCCAAAACTACTGAACATAGCCAGGATTTTTGGAAGTTGTACAGTAACATAGTCAAGCAGCATCATGCAAAGAGATAAATGTCATTCCCTTTCCAGTCACTATTCTGCCTCATCCAGCTTTGCGTACTGTCTGCACCAGGCATTCAGTGCCCTTTAAAAATAATCCTGGTGGTAACAGACAGGTGTGAAAAGGTTCCTTTTCCTAATATTTCTTCTCTAAATCTGTTTTAATAGTCAAAAGGTCAAAACTTTGGGGCCCTATAAAAGGCTTTCACTCTCTATAACAGATTGAAGATGGTAGCTGGTTGAAAAGTCCTATGAGAAGGCCTTCTGAATGTCCATTGTCACAATTACAGCCTTTCACTTGATGTTTTCTTCATCCCATTCTACAAAATCTAGAAGACTACATCAGTAGACCATGGACAATCTGCTTTTAACAAACCACTTTTTCATCCTCTGTTAGTGTCGGAAGGACTTTCCCACAAATTCATTAAAGGCACACGAAAAGGTATTGCTGCTCATGCTAGAAAGATCCTTCTAGTGCAACGCGATACTTGCAATTCAGAAACATGCTAGCTATGATGATGCAAGACCTCATTGGATTCCAGATCAGGTAGTAACCTGCTGCTCATGTAGGCAATGGAATCCCCCCTCCAGTCAATCTGCCACACCCACATGCACCATACTTGTGACCTGTCCAGATTTTCACATAATATCCTGGATTTGGCATTATATTTTTGGTCTGTTCCTCTTACAATTTATGATTTCTGGCAAATCCTGTCGAGGACTGAAGTCATTAAATAATGGCAGACATTCGAGTTTCAGACTTGATGTCCCTCAGAAAATGCATGCTAAGGCAAAATCTGTTCTAGCAGTTTTCCTGTTTGTAACAGCAATATTTAAAATCTGTCCCTGTTTTTGTGCCTTTGTCCCCACATTATTTTTGGCCCTGTCTAGTTATCTTGCTGTAAGAGATTGAGAGGTATGAGACATACACGCGCATGCATCATAGTCCTTGTACCTGCCCCTACCCTCCCATGGCTGTCTTCACCCTGGTATTACTTTAGAGTCATTATGGCATGTATGTATTAGAAAATTGTGGTCTAGTATATCTCCCACCCCTGATCCCTGGTACAATGTTAATGCTTTGACAGCATATTGAAGAATCCTCATTTAGTGGTCTTCTGGTTCCCCCTCCCCAATCACCCTTATGAAGTCTGTGCTGTTACGGTATTTCATATTTATCCCTGGTGTCCAGTACCCCCCCCCCAACCATGATCCTCATACTACTACTGGTGCCATTACTGCACTTTAGAGTTTGCCTGGTGGTTCCCCCATCCCCGTTATCCTTTTCTGTGCCTTATGACACATTATAGTGTATTCCCTGGGGTCCTGTGTATTCCCCCCACCACTGGTCCTCATAGAAATGTTGGTACCATTACTGCACTTTGAAGTTGAATCCATGGTGTCTAGTATAGATCCCCTTTCCCAATCCCTGTAGTAACGTTGATGCCATCATAGCACTTAAGTCATTCCCTGACATGTTGTGGTCCCCCACCCCCCCAGTCCCTGTTATAATGTTGTTGCCATCATAAGTACAGTAAGCCCTGGTGGCCTAGTGTATCACTCCAGCCCTCCAGTCCCTGTACTAACATTGGTGTCAGTGCCGCACTCGACAGATGTATCCCTGGTGGTCTAGTGCATCGTCCAGTATTGCTCTCCATTTTGCCGCTGATGCTGTTATGGCACTTTTAAAGTAAGTCTGGTAGTTCCTTCCCACCACATTCATGTTCAGTGGTTGAACATGGCTTCTTGTCCCTGTTTACTACTGCTACTACTGCAATGCATTGAATAAGCATGCCAAAAATTGTAAGGGTTAAGAACAAAGTTTTTATTTTACATGTTAGAAAAAATGTAAATTGACAAGGGGAAATTGGGAGGCAGTTTTGAAATATAGAGAGATGCATTTGTAGCTGTTAAATGCCAACCAGTTTCCAGGAATTGATGTAAAATTATCTAACAGTACTTTGGTCACGAAGGCTGAATGTATTTGATGAAATATTAGTGATGAACTATTAGTAATATTTTGGTTATGAAGGCTCAATGTATTTGATGGAATTTTTATTTAAAGAAATTTGAAGCAAAGCAATTATAAAAAGTGATTTTTTTTTTATGACCACTATGAAGTTGTTTAAAAACATTTATAAACATTTATATGTCCATAGAATGTTTTACGAAACAAACATTTATGGGGTTATTTTAAAAACATACATCCATGTTTATTACTGGTGGCATTTGTGATTAATTTCTATTAATGTTAATTTTTTATGTATAAAAGATGATAGAAAATGTATTATTGATTCTAAAGGAAGTTCAGGGTTGTCATATGGAACAAAAGTGCTTAATCTTAACTAAGTAATAAATTCTAGTAAACATCGGTGTTGTGAGCAAGGTTTTTTTTTTTTTTTGCTTTACTTAAACATGCAATATTTAGGCTAAATTCAGTATATGGGAATGCAAGGAATGTATTTAGTAAACGTTATAATTTCTGTGAATTTCTTGGCTCACACAGCTATGGTAAGGTAATAGGTCTGACCCAAGTTACAGATGCAATCATTAACAATGAAGTTCTTCAGTGGGGTATAGGGCTGTAGTGCTTATCGGAGTACTTAAATGTGCAGTGCAACTGGCAGTATAAATATTTTTCTATGATTTCCACTCACCTACAAAGCCATTAGAGATGTTTTATAATAATAAATGTCCTGTTTGTTACAAATATAATATTAGTAATATAACAATTTATCCATCCCTACTCACACCTTTAGGTATTCTGTTCTGATAGCACCTACTCTGCCATCCTTTACCTCTCTTCCACAGATTCTGACAACCATGGACTGACAATTTCCTGTAGTTTATCCTGCTAGTCTTGTTGATGTGGGCATACTGAGACAGTGTAGCAAGTGCCTCATGTACACGGACAACCCTCTTCTTCTACCACCTAAGAACACAATATGTGAGAGATGCAATTACATTAAGAACCTAGAAGTCTTGTTTCGGTCACAAACCAGTACATCTGGCACTGAGAAGTTTGTCTGCACAAACACCACACCGCTAACACCACCCACACCTTTACAGTACGTTCCTACATACATGGAGGTTCTCAAAAACATACCTAAACAAAAGAGACCTCCGAGACAAAAGCACACATGCACATCACAACTCACCGCACCAAGCACCACACATAATACACATGCCTGTGTCTCACAACCTCTAAGCCCCAGCCACAAACCCAACATACTAGTCATAGGAGACTTCGTGAGACACACAGATGTGCCCCTCACCGGGCTAGACAAGGGGAAAGTCATGGTAAGTTGCTTGTTAGGTGTTAGAATCTGCCATATCACTCTCGCATTTAAGTCTCTCAACAACAGGTACTGTTATGACTCTCATAGTCCATGTTGGTGTGAATGACTTGAGATGACCTCTATAGACTATATGAAAAGAGACATGATTGAGCTTGCTGAATATGTGTCCCAGGCAGGTATGTCCCTAGCCTTAAGCAGCATCTTACCGTCAACCAGAATGATGACTCAGTACAAACAGAAAATGACTGACTTTAACAATTGGCTTAGTTTCTGGTGTCATTCCAAGGGGATCTAGTACCTGACAGCCTGGGAGGAAATGATTGACAGACCACAATGCTTTGCCAGAGATGGCCTTCATCTGTCTCCTCTGGGCTTCAGGCTTCTGCAGTGGCTCTTGCCTCCCTCATAGTGCCTTTTAAGCAAAATCATGAGGACAAAATTACCAATGTGAACATTTTTGTTGAATGAAATTTAATGGTCATGCTGCTAAACTCTAGGAGTCTTAACATGAAACTGCCCTCACTGCAAGCATTCCTCGCCCTGGAAGATACTAACATTTGTGCAGTCACTGAAACCTGGTTCAAAGCTGCGGAGAGCACCCCAGCCTGACCAGGTTACTTGCCCTACCATACTTTCAGACCCCAAACTGAAGGCTACAAAGCCAAAGGGGGGTGGAGTTTTAATATTTATCAGACATACACACCTCCAGGTTGGCCAAACAGTATGACACACAGGAGACACTCCAGGTGCAGTTAACTATTGACAAAACACGTATTCAAATTATAGATTACAGACCCCCAACCATGACTCAGGAGGCCCACTCCATCTATCTGGACTTACTTGAATCCATCAGGATTCAACCCTCTACCCTGATCCTGGGTAACTTTAACTACCCAACCATAGAGTGGAAGACATATTCTAGCTCAAACACGAATGCCCAGGGATTCATCGACTTCGTCAATGCCAATGCATTGGATCAGCTGGTGGACACCCCCACAAGAGGTGAACATGTCCTGGACCTGGTACTAACCAACATGAGTAGCCACTCCAGCACCCCTACAGTGTCATCCTCCTTGGTAAGCTCCGACCATAAAGCAATCACTTTCAAAGTCACCATCTCCTTTGACACCCCCCCACCTTTTGCCAGGGTTGAACAAAAAAACCTTTCTAAAGCTGACTACAACCTCCTGAGAGCAGGTATAAGCAGCTTCACAGATACCATTATTTCAGTTGAATCAAGCACTAATGTCCAAGTCTACACCAAAATACTATATGAGCATCTGTATAGCTGCATGGACTCAGCAATACCTGACAGGACCAAATCTTATTCTTCAAGGAAGAGTAAATAAAAGGAAAAAAATTGCTGTCCAGGACCAAGAAGAAGCAGATGCCAAGTTGGAAGCAATCTCTCCTTTGATCAAGCAAATAAGGTTACTGGTGAAATCCCCTAAGGCTAACTTTGATTGCAAATTGGCCACATCTACTAAGGATAGTCACAAGGCCTTCTTCATATACATCCGCAATCTCAAAGGTAACTCCCAAATCTGCTCTGAATTGGTGGTCAAGAATACCACATACACAAACGCTATAGATATAGCCAACCTGGTGGCAGACAAGTTCAGTGAAAATTTTACTCCCCCGTTCCCCCCATCAGTAAACTAGGGCATCCCCAGCACCTGCCCACCTCCCCTCATCACCAGGGAGCAGGTTATTAATGCCTTCTTAAAGGCAAAAAATACAGCTTCCATTCGACAACATCCCTGGCTGTGTCCTACATGAACTCAGGCATGAGCTCTCAGCACCACTAGGCACCCTATTCAACCAAAGCCTGTGCAACGGCTTCATCTCAGCAGAAGGGAGGACAGCCACTGACAACCCTCTGTACAAAGAAGGCACGTCCACTGACCCAGGCAATTATATGCCCATCAGCCTAACTAGCCTGATCTGCAAGGCCGTGGAACGCATTATCACTGACCTTATAAACAAGGACATTGGCAACTTCCAAACACTTGGTCCCACACAGATTGGTTTTGTCAAAGGGCGATCATGCCTGTTTAAACTTGGTTGCCTTCTTCGAAACACTCACCAAAGCCATGGATGAGGGCAAGGCAGTGTACATCGTCTACCTTGACCTAGCCAAAGTCTTCGACACTATTCCCCATTCGGGCATAATAGATAAACTCTCCCAGCTAGGCATCAACCCATATGTTACCAGATGGGTAGCTAACTGGCTCACTGATAGAACTCACTCCTTCAAAATAGGGGAAGCCACCTCTAGTAGTTGATCCATAACATAAAGGATCGGTCTTGGGGCCTGTACTGTTTGGGATGTACTTTTCTAAGGTGCAAGCCAAAATTAGTGGTCTGTGGCTGACCAAGTTTGCAGATGACTGCAAGCTGGGCACTGTCATAATTCCCCTAGTGATGTGAACATCCTCCAAGAGGGCCTTAACCAAACTAATGACTGGTGCCAGAAGCATGGCCTCAAACTGAATGCCAAGAAATGCATCATTATCCCTGTTGTGGAAAATAGTGTCCCCACTAATTATCACATTAATAACAATGTACTAAGCACGCAGTCAGTCGTGAGGAACTTGGGCACCCAGGTTGATAGTAACCTGACTTTTGACCACCATGTTGCCTCCATTGTATGGAAGGCTTTCTACATGGCCCACCTCATAAGTAAGGGTTTTCATCCAGGAACAAGGTCATAACATCCCTGTACTACTCCTTATCAGACGCATTATCGAGTGCAATGCCCCCTTTGGCATGTACCTTGCCAAGCACATACAGCAGCAGCAGTTGGAGAGACCAACAGAGGTTCCTGACCAGAAAAATTCAGGGCCTCAAACACCTATCCTATACAAGTAGGCTAAAAGCCTTGTACCTCTACTCAGTCTCCCACAGATTGCTCAGAGGTGACCTGTGTCTGGCATACAGTGCCGTCTCAGACTCGGCCTTGATGGAGTTGCTACATATCCGTAAGTCAAACTTCACTCGCCCAACCCGCACGCAAGGTCTCAACCTGGTCTGTGACATTAATAGAACTTATTGGTGGGATAGATTTGTGTCCCAATGACTCCCCCATCTGTGGAATAGACTTCCTCTCCATGTCAGAGTACCTCACTAGCTCTCTTTAAGAGGAACCTGGACGAAACAGAAATTATACCCCTGGGATCCCACCTGTGTCCCTGCTGGACAGGGAAAAACAGGTGCTGATTTTGTGGGAACATGGGTGAAATTCTTGGCTAGGCTTATAAGGGCCTCCGGGCCAATAGCCTAGTATTCTATGAACCTGTAATGATTTTGGTGTAATTGTGTATAATTGTGTGCGAGCACTCCCTCACCCACGAGTTATTGCTGAACACATTTTATCTCATGCTGAATCATTACTGGAAAGGCTTACCCGGACTCTGCCGCAGCTTGCTGTGAGGGAAAGGTTAGTTTGCTTTCTATTTCTTGTATTTTATATTACTTTATTGCATTTTTCTATTTTTGTATACTGTGATTTGTTTTCTTTACACTGTTTTACATGTATTCTGCTTTTAACTGCATATTAAAACTTGAAAAGAGACCACAGCTCTGTCTCTTGTGAGTCAGACAGAATTTTTCCACCCTGTAACTGTTATGTTCTTAAACACCACTATCTGTTGTTGCCTGCCCCTTATGTTAATTTGACCATATATCTCATTTCCTCTTTGCTTTTACTGGCTGGTGTGAGTAAACACAAAATTATCATTTTATGAAATCACTCCCCTTCAACTATTTAAATTTATTGGCCATCGTACTGTATTCCATAATACCAGAATACAGAAGTGCCCAGCCCCTTTCAATCTATCTTGCTCTTTTAAAAATAGTGGCTCTCCACTAAAACTTAACTGTTTGTACAGCTAAGTTACCACTTTCATATGTTAACTGCTTAGTGCACACTGCAGTGTTTAGGATAAACCATTTTTTTTCATCTTACCTTGAAGCATCTATTGCAAGACCACCAGTTATTGGAGACCCCACATTCTGCCTCTTAGTACTCATCTTGGGATTAGGGCTTCTGTTTTCTCCTGGTGAGAGAAGAAGTGCAGTTACATTATTTCCTGGAGACTGCTGATCACCAGAAAGCTTAATAACTGCTTTATAGGTGACAGCTTGGAATCTTTGCTTATATTCTGATCCTGGTGAGAGTAGGAGCAGAGTGCATTGATTCCTGACTGTTTCTGGCTGGAGAGTGTCTGTGCTTAACATACCTGAATGGTCTGGTTGCTGTTCGAGACATCTACCAGAAAAAGGCTACAAGACCCTTGCATCATCTGGGATAAGACTGGATCACCAGACAGGCTGTGGCCTGCTTCTCTTCCCTACTTGGGATTGGTGCTAACATTTTGCTTCTGGTGAGAGAAGAAGCAAAGGAGTATTGTATCCCAGCACAGTAAAGCTGTGGTGAGACCAGCATTAGTAATAGCCAGGCAGTAGCCATTCATGTGACTCCCCTCTTTTCATCATTCTTGACAAGCTAATTCTTTGTTTTTGGTAAGTACTCCTTGATTTGTTTCTAACTTCAGAATATCTGCCTAAATTTTCAGGGTCTACGTATTAGTTTCCCCTCAAGTGTTTGGCAGGGCTCTGTACAGACTCAGACACCTTGAGTGACATTTTTCCTGTAAAATCACAATTGAAATTTCTCCAATATCTGGTTGCACACAGGACAACTAGTTTGCAGTGACAAGCACTGTCCACATAGTTGCAAACCATATACTCCTGACAGTGATTGATATTCTCACTCCAACAGTCTAATCAATAAAAATAGGTCTTTTGCCATGGATATGAACTTTCGTACTGTCTCCGTTACTGGCTTGGTGGATATGGACATCCTGAGGCAATGTAGAAACTGCCTCATGTTTACTGACCACCAGTTAATTCTCAAAGGAACTAATATGGTATGTGAGAGATGTATTTACATAATATCACTGGAGGGCAAAGCTCTCATGTAAAAGAACTCCTAATATCAATAAAGTTGCCAGTAGTACACACGCAGCACCCATCACGCAGAATTCAAAGCAGACATATAGACCCACATATACTGAGGCATTTACATGTAACCTTCCTAAACCACAAAGACCTCCTAGACAAAGTACACATAAGAAATACCCTCAACAGCCCCAAACGCACTCTTTCAGAACAACACCCACATCAGCTCATAGAGCTACATTTCAAGGAGCCTCTACTTCTAAGCCCATATGGCAAGTCAACACACAATCCAATATTCTAGTCATTGGAGACTCCATCATGAGACACACTGATGTCTCTCTCACCAGGCTGAGTAAGGAGAAAGTTACGGTCAGTTGCTTATCAGGGGCTAGGATCCACCACATTACACATGCACTCAGGTCACTGGACCACAATTACCAGTATGACTCATAGTCCATGTGGGAGTAAATGACCTGAGACATATCTCCCTAGACTATATGAAGAGAGACATCATGGAGCTCTCGGAATATATGACTCGGGTGGTATGAACCTAACATTGAGCAGCATTTTACCTTCTCCAAGGATGATGCCATAATACGAACAAAAGATGATTGACTTTAATAATTGGCTTAGTTTCTGGTGTCATTCTAAGGGGGTGCAATATTTGTCAGCATGGAAGGAGATGGTCAACAGACACACTGCTTTGCCGAGATGGTCTACATCTCTCCCCTGTAGGCTTTTGAATATTAGCTAAAACATTGTCTTCCCCCATAGTGTTTTTTTTAGGCAATGCCAAACTGAAAGTACTTCCGACATAGCAAATCAAAGCCAAGAAAATCTAAAGGTATTACTTCTCAATGCTAGGAGCCTAAACAAAAACTCCACTCCTGGATGCTCTCTTTACCTTACAGAATGCTGATGTCTGTATGGTCTCTGAGACGTTTAAAGCCACGGAGAGCATACCAGCAGTGCAAGGTTATAATGCCTTCCAAATATTTAGACCAGCTACTTCACAAGCGGGGACTAAAGGTGGAGGTGTCTCTATTTACCTCAAAAAAATAAGTACACTTCAGGGCTGGTCAATGCACTTGAGCTGCTCCATGTTCAAATCACCATAGGTAAAATCCAATACCACTTCCTTGCAAGCTATAGGTCCCCCTGTATGACCCAGAAAACTCATACCATGTATTTAAACTTATCAGAAACGCTAACCATCCAACCCAGTACCATATTCATGGGTGACTTTAAGTACCCCACTATTAACTGGGAATCCTGTATGACATCAAACATACATGCACAGAGATTCCTGGATTTTGTAAACACAAACTGCTTGGACCAGATAGCCAATACACCAACCAGGGGTGCAGCCATACTGGATTTGGTCCTCACTAATATGGGAGAGTGCTGCACACCCCCTACTGTAATGTCTTCCCTGTTGAGGTCAGACCACAAAATGGTCTCCTTTGAAGTAAAAATAAAACCTGGACCCCCAGCTCAACCAGGAATATTCAGGAACTATTCTAAAGGCTAACATTCTGCTGTTACTTGAGAACCTGGCAAAATTGCAAACCCCTATAAACCCTGAGAACACTTCTGCCTTTGCAGAACTGTTCACAGAAACCCTGTACATGCATGTTAATAGCTGCATAGAGGCAGCTGTACCCACCAGGAAGAAGTACAGAACTAACTCAAAAAACAAGCCAATAGACAAGCCTTGAACAATAACATCAAGAGTGGTGGAACAAAGAAATGTGGTCGCTGTTCTCAATGTGCCTTTATATTTGAGGATGATTGTTGCACTCTTAAAAACATAAATAGGAACAAAATTAGATTTATCAATGGGAATTGCCAATCAAGCCATTTGGTCTATTTAGCAATGTGTTGCACATGTCCCTGTTTTTATGTCGGGAAAACTGACAGGCAACTAAAAAACAGGATATATGACCATACATATTGTATGAGGAAAAAAGATGTTAACAATGCTTTGTTTCGACACATTAATAACAGCAACACTTGCGTTAAGTTTAAATTTGCAATTTTGGAAATCGTAAGAGCAAATCCCAGAGGCGGTGACATTAAGAGCATTGTGGGAGAGAAGGAAATCAAATGGCAACTTAAGTTGAATGCAGCCAGTTTTCCTGGTCTTAATGAGATGATTCCCACCAAGCCATTGATTAGGAATGTTTGATGTTTACAGGTTTATGGGTTTTTTCGTAAAAAATCACACTCCAATTCTACCTAATACTTTTTGTTGGGGTTAAACACAATTCAATATTTCTGGAAACAGAAATTATTGGAAGAAAAAATAGGTTGTACTGTTACACTGGAGTACACATTAATGTTATTATTATTAACTGTCATTTACTTAACTATTTTTGAAGTATCTTCAACATTATTTTAGGTTTGTGTCCTCATTTTTTCCCCCATTGTTGTTCTCTCTGTATAGGAATGTCGCATTATTGTTGAACAGTTTTCTTCTTTTGAGTTATATTGATGTGGCATATTTTTAATCTACATTGTCATAGACTAAGTTTTAAAAGGTTGTTTTTAATTGATTCATATATTTTAAATTAAATGAATAGGAATTGTTGATGTATTTAGGGTTTGACTGTATTATGAGCTTTTACTAGAGCATTTGCATAGGGCGGCCACGGTGGTGCAGTGGTTAGCATTGCTGCCTCACAGCAAGAGGTTCTCCGGTTCGATCCTCGGCTGGGGTGCCTTCTGTGAGTCTGCATGTCCTCCTGTGGTCGCGTGGGTTTCCTCCGGTGCTCTTTCCTCCCACATCCCAAAGACATGCTGCAGGTGGATTGGATACTCTAAATTGGCCCTAGGTGTGCGTGTGAGTGTGCCTTCTGTGGAAGGTTGGGCCGGCTGGCAACTCGACACTGTAAAACTCCACTGCCATTCAATGTGCGGACAGGTGATCCGCTGTGGCGACCCCTAACCGGGATAAAGCCGAAAGAAGAAGAAGACTAGAGCATTTGCATACTGTCTTTTTAAAAAATGAAAGGGCGTTGCATTTACTAATTAATTTTGGCAGTCTTTTTCTGTTAAAACTGTTTCTTCAGCTTTTCATTTTGTTCTGATGAAGTGTATTATTTACATGAAAGCGCTCAACCATTGATTGTACAGGAGTTTGTTTGCATTAAAGAACATTCGGTTCTTGGATTTACTAAACAGTGTGGATCGTGGTTTTTACTGTGGGTTTTTGGTGTTGGTTACATTTTTGTGTTGTACCCTCAGTTAACTTTTGGTGAACTATTCTAAAGGCTAACATTCTGCTGTTACTTGAGAACCTGGCAAAATTGCAAACCCCTATAAACCCTGAGAACACTTCTGCCTTTGCAGAACTGTTCACAGAAACCCTGTACATGCATGTTAATAGCTGCGTAGAGGCAGCTGTACCTACCAGGAAGAAGTACAGAACTAACTCAAAAAACAAGCCACCCTGGTGGAATCACAAAATCAATCGGATGTAAAACAGGAGGAAGAAAATCATGGCAAAAATTAGGAGGTGCAGCACCCAGAAGGATAAAAGCACTCAAACTAAACAACTCAGAGGACAAATACAGTCTACCAAAGCCAAATTTGAGAAGTTTGGCCTTCCAGGCCAAGGACAACCACAAAGCATTCTTTAGCTATATCTGCAACCTCAAAGACCATGCACAGTTGTGTGCATAATTAATTTGTAAATGGAGCCATCTATTACTGAGCCAGAAGAAATAGCAAACCTCCTGGCTGATAACTTCAGCTCCAAGTTTACTCCCCTCTCCCCCTCAACCTTCCCTCAGGAAATATCATCAATATAACTCCCCCTACTGTCACCAGGGAACAGGTCCTTAATGCTCTCTAAGACCAAGAACACTGCATCAGTTGGCCCAGACAGTATCCCAGGTTGCCTTCTAAATAGCATGAAACATGACCTATCAGGCCCTCTGGAATTACTATTTAACTGTATCCTCCAAACAGGCTTTGTGCCTTATAAATGGAGGAAGGCAACAGACATCCCTCTGCACTAAGGTGGGCCATCTACAGACCCTGGAAACTACAGACCCATAAGTGTCAGTAGTCTTATATGTAAAGCCATGGAAAGAATTATCATGGGGTTGATCAGTAGAGATATAGTAAACCTCCAGACACTGGACCAACCCATTTTGGTTTTGTCAAGGGCAGATCATGCCTACTCAATCTGGTGGACTTCTATGAGAAGTTCACAAAGTAATGGATGAGGGCAACATTGTTCACACTGCCTACCTTGACCTGGCCAAGGCATTTGACATAATAACCCACTTAGGCATTGTTGACAAACTCAAGAGGATGGGTACAAACCTGTATGTCACCTGGTGGATAGCCATCTGGCTCACAGACAGGACCCAGGAAGTTAGAATTGAGGAGTTCACCTCTACAAAGAGGCCAGTCACAAGTGGAGTCCCTCAAGGATCAGTCCTTGGACCGCTCCTTTTTGGCATTTACTTCTCAGAAGTCAAGGTCAATGTCAGTGGTCTCTGGGTGACTAAATTTGCAGATGATTGCAAATTAGGAGCCGTTATTGAATCTCACACGGACACAAATGTTCTCCAGGAGGGGCTGACACAGACAAATAACTGGTGTTAGAGCCATGGACTAAAACTAAATGCCAAGAAATGCATAATAGTATCCTTTGGAAAGTCTTCCATCCCTGGTAACTATCATATTGACAACACACCCCTTAGAGTTGACCCAGTAGTGAGTGACTTGGGGACACACACAGGTAGTAATCTAGCCTTTGATCATCATGTGTCTACAGTGGTGAGGAAATCATTCTATATTACACAACTTATAAACAAAGGTATGGCATCTAAGTCCAAGGAAGTCATTTTCCCACTGTATGCATCATTCATCAGACCTATCACTGAGTACAATGCACCCTTTGGGTATGTACCTGACCAGGCATATCCAACAACTAGAATGTTCACAGAGGTTCCTCACTAAAAGAATACAGGGGGTAAGTAATATGTCCTATTCAGACCACCTCAAGGCCTTTTCCCTGTATCCTGTCTTGTACAAGCTTTTGAGGGGAGATCTATGCCTGGCATACAGGGCATTGTCAGACCCCACTATGATGGAACTCCTGCATATCCACAAAACAAACAGTAGCAGAATTATCCATTCTAAAGACTTAAACATTGCCTGTGATATAAATGGGATCTGCTGGAGAAATAGATATGTATCCTAGAAACTACCCTGTCTGTGAAACAGGTTCCCCTTCTATGTGAAGCAGAGTTCCTCCCTAACCCAATTCAAGTACAACTTGGACAATTGGATGGGAAACCAGAAAATCATCCCTGGTTTGGCACCTGTGTGTCTAATGCAAACAGGTAACCTTTAAAAGGTCCATCTCCCAGGCCCACGCTTACACTTATCAAGGGTATCAGAACTTGCCAGAGATTTGGAATGCATAGCTAAGCTTAAAAAGACCCTTGTGGTCATTAGCCTAATAAACATCTATGAACCTATTGGTGTTCTTTGTCAGTGGTACAGCTGGTTGAAATATAGAACAGTTGAATTTCATTAAAGTGACCTTTACATAGTTCCTTATTATTTTTTTTTTACCCTTTTTCTTTGTGTTTGTGTGATCCTGGAGTTATTTAATTTCCAGGGGTGGTGTGTTTTGTTTTTCTTTTTTGAAATGCCAATTGCAACCTATTACTTTTTTTCATTGATTTTAGTTATGATTAACAGAAATCGTTGGCGAGTTTTAGATGTTCTGACACATTTGTCATTCACGGGGAATGCACCCCAGTGTTGTAATAGTTTGAGTAAAAAATTAATTGTACTCTTTATAAGGAGATAACCTGCATTTATCAGGAAGCTTTCTATGCTTCGTTATAGTTTTAATTAAAAAAATAAATAAAAGGGTGATTTTTTTTTTTTCTTTTTTAGGTCATGCGGAAAGTTCTGAAAGTAAACTGGAAAAGAAGAAAGAAAAAAAACATCCCATGTGGTATCTTCTGCAATGGTTTGTTGCTATAAACGCATGTGTGTTGCTGTTATAACATGTACCTATTTCAATAAATGTGGTAATTTCAGTATTTTAATCTGTTCCTGTGATGCTTTATTCTCACTAAAATGTCATATTTCTGTCGTCCCCTGCATACTTTTTAGCTGATGTAATCAGTTGTTTCATTGATTACAACTAATTGACAATGGTATTATAAAGTCCCATGTAAAACCATCAAGCAATTTTACAGCCTGTACTCCCCACTCTTCTAGATGTCCGTATATATTATACTAACTCGAGGATCATACAACAGTAGTGATAAGAGACGTCTTCCTTACCCCTGTTGATTTACAATCCCAGTATCTGTAATGCTCTCCTCTCAGTGACAGTGTTACTTCTTAAAACTGCATCAAGTTTCAGTCTAATTAATTTGCATTCACTGAAAAGTGGGTGCTCAAATTATGTTCATAAGGGAGAGATACCATTTATCATTCTTCCATCAGATCTTCAGTCATCCTTTGTTGTTTTACATTTAAGGTTAAAACTGGGTGCATCTTTTACTACTAAATCTGTATTGATTACTCCATTCTTAACTGTCTTTACACTCTCCCTCATACTAAGTCCAGTGTACACAGTAACTCATTCTTCCTTTAAAACATGTAATCTTTAACAGCTTTTGTAAACATCTTTATTAATTCATAGTTGCAGCAGTAATGCACTTGCACATTACTGGAAAAGAAAAAATGTTTTATGCAGTATACAGTTTTGATAATTGTCATAAATTACAGGATTACATAAATTACAAAATTTCTGCCATCCCTTAAACGTCTCAATCTGAAGTAGTTAACTTAATTTTATCTGCAACCTGTGGGTATACGGATCCGTATCAGATCCGAGCCGGCAACTTTTTTCTAGCATCTGCTCCGAGCTCCTCCCCTTACCCATAATGCCGTACCATCTCCTATCTTCCTCCAGATCTCATTTGCCATGGCAGTAGTGTGCATCGTGGTCTCCTTTGCTCTGAGCAGGGATAGTAAGTGGTATTTTTTTCTGGTATCTAGGTGTGATTGAGTGAATTTTTTCCCTTCCTCCCCTTGTGTAGTATCTCACTTGGTCATCGGTGTTTCAGTTAGGCCTGTCCTTCCACCTACCTGTGTTTGTGTGTCGTTTATTGGAGAGGTAGTGTTTGTACCTTTGAGTGCAGGACTATGGCTGATCAGCCGAAGCCTGTCTTTAAAAAATGTACAGAGTGCAGCCATAAGCTCTCCCTGGCCGATGGTCACACTCTGTGTGTAATTTGCATGGGAGTGGCACATTTGTCCACTCAATATGCTATCTGTTCTGGTTTTAACTGGAGGGCTCTTAGGGATCGGAAGGCCAAGCTAGTTGCCAAAGGCCTTCTCCCTGCTGCCATGCTGGAATCTGCCTCAGCCTTGGTCTCTAGTGTACCACCTCCCACCCAGACAGGGACTCAACCTCCCTCTTCTTCTGGTGATGGGTCGGTCTTCTAAGGACAAATCTTCAGTCAGCGTGTCTGACAAAGAAAAAGATAAAGAAAGGCGCAGAGAGGAAAGGGAGAAAAAGAAGGGCCGACATCGTAAGAGATCCCAGACAGGGAGATCTTTCTCAGTCCCCCATCTAAGACCATGAGGCCTGTTTCTCCATGGCTCTGGTCTCCTCGTTTCTCACCAGAGCTGTTGGAACATTCGGACCCGAGGCCTTCCTCCCCATTGCGCAGACCAGCCAGATCCGAGTCAGTGGCCTCTTCAAGGTCGACTCGGAGCCTATCGGACATGGATATGGACAGGATGATGTAGAGATTTATTCAGACCCAAATTCAGATGGGAGTCTTGCCAGGCCCCTCTCCCTCTGGAGGGGGGACCTCCATGCTTCTTTTCCACCCCATCTCTCCTTCCCCGATCCGTGCTTCGGGGCCCTTGGATCCGAGGTTTTTCGGAGCTGGTAGCACGGCGCCGATGGTTCCTCCAACCTCGACTCCGGCTGTTACCTTGAGTTCCTCGGATCAAACTTGTTCGGATCCGAGTGACTCTCAGAGCCGAGGACAGGGAGTCGGGCCTGGGGAATGGATTCTTCGGCTCCAACTTTTTTGGATCCGATCCGTTACCTCGGACCTCAGGCTACCATGGCTTCAGCTCCGGTCCTCGCTTCGGATCCGGGGAGGGCTTCTCCCTCTGCCTTCGAAGTGCAGGAGAGGGTTCTCTCCCAGGGCTTGAGACCCCAGCCCATCCCCTCAGATACCACCCAGGCCCCCCTGGATTTGGTGACGACTCCCTTCATCCTGTCTCAGGGACAGCCCATGCCAGAGGATACCCAGGTTAATTTCTTTGAGGAAACCCCTGCAGCTCATGGATCCCTTTCTGAAAGTCTCACCAAAAAGGGTCACCATAAGCACAAGTGCAAAAGGAGGCACTTGGACTCCCCCAAGTCCCTTACTACTGACACTGACTTAGATGAAGGAGAAGGTTCCCCCAGGTCACCTCCCGAAGACATCTCCTTTGGAGAAATTATGGAGATCCTCTGCCAGAGGGGAGGTTGGTCAGCCCCAAAACCTTCTGGGGGTGAGTCAGTGTTCCTGGAGGTGTTTGGCACGGGCCCATCTACTTCCTGGGAGTCCCCACCAGCTTACCCCTTGGTGGACCTCATCACCACGAGGGCATGGAAGGAGCCTGACACCATCAGAGCCCATCCCCAAATGCCCAGACAAGGTTTTATCCCCCCCTTCTGACAGACAACCTTGGTCGAAAGGAGCCCCAGTTGATGCTATGTTGGTTGCAGCGGCCACAAAGAAGGAACTAGTACAGGAGAGTTCCTCAGTCCACCCTCCAGACAAGGAGTCCAGGTCGGTGGATAGGTTTGGGAAGTGTACTCCTCAGTGACCTTTTCTATCCATGCGCTGAATTATTTGGCACATGTGATTTGGCTTCAGCGAGACCTTGCTTTGGAATTCGCTGAGTCACCTCCAGAGTCTTTATCGCCACAGGACAGACAGTTGTTCTTGGGGAAAATGTCTACTCTGAAGTCAGTCTCAAACAGATCAATGCGAATCCTTTCCCATGCCACAGAAGGAGCAGCTAGGGCAGCTAGGACAGGCATAGCCATGAGGCATCATGCCTGGCTCAGGTTGTGTCAGTTCGTGGACCCTTTCAAGGTGTCGTTTATCAACGCTCCCTATGACGGTTCTTCCCTTTTTGGGAAGACAGTACGTGACACACTTGTCCAAATTGAAAAGGATGGGAAGACTTTGTCTGCCATCGGAGTCCGCTTCTCTAACCCCCAGCGGTCCTTCTCTAGGAATCAAAGAGGGCAGAAGAAGGTGTGGTTCTGAAAATCTCAGTTTTCCCGGGATTCTCAGGACAACTATTCCCCCAGCTGCAGAGGGTGACAGGATCAATGCCGACCCAGAGGTAGAGGGGGTCCCAGGAATTTCTGGTCTAGGGAGCCCTTTTCTGATAGACCCGGTCAGTCCTGAGGGGTTGCCCGACTGTCCTACTCTGGAGGCAGTCATGGGATGATTGTCCTTACACCCAGTGGCATGGGAGTCCATTACGACAGATCACTGGGTTTTACAGATAATATCCAGAGGTTACTCTGTCCCATTTGTTTCCCCTCCAAATATTACAGAACACCACCTGGATGTTCCACCCGCTCACAGGGTGGCCGCAGCTCTAGAGGTTTCAAAGCTGCTTATCAAACGAGCCATCAAACAGGTCCCCCCCGATCAGTCCGGATTAGGAGTCTACTAAAGGTTCTTTTTGGTGCCAAAAAAGACGGGGGACCTCAGGACCATTCTAGACCTGTCAACATTAAACCTGTCGGTAGCCAAACAGAAATTCCGGATGGTCACCCTACAGTCCATTCTACCTTGTCTCCGAGACTGGATGTGCTCGTTAGACCTCCAGGATGCTTACTACCACATCAAAATACACAGAAGCTCCAGGAGGTTTCTGCACTTCCGGCTGGGAGCCAGTCATTTTCAGTTCAGAGCCCTACCCTTTGGTCCCACCACAGCCCCCAGGGTGTTCACCAAGGTAATGGCATTTGTAGCGGCTCACCTGAGGCTTCAGGGTATTCAGGTGCTTCCATACCTGGATGACTGGCTCTTTGCTGTGCCCAACAAGCATCACTTGTATCTGGTCCGAGATTATTTCATTTGGTTGGCAGATCTACTGGGAATTACAGTCAATGTTCACAAGTCCCATTTGCAACCAGTACAAGTTCTAGACTTCATTGGGGCATGGCTAGACCCTTTGCAGATGAAGGTATTCTTAACAACAGACAG
Organism: Protopterus annectens; assembly: GCF_019279795.1. Classification (NCBI taxonomy): domain Eukaryota; kingdom Metazoa; phylum Chordata; order Ceratodontiformes; family Protopteridae; genus Protopterus; species Protopterus annectens. The sequence goes on from NC_056744.1 coordinate 1,563,220,632, forward strand.
GATCCTACACTTCAGGTGCCACATAGCTCAGATAGCAAACTCCAAGTCTTCAAAGGTGAGCAAGGTTCTCCGGGCTCTGGGCTCCATGGCTGCCGCCATATCGATTCTCCCTTGTGCGCGCCTTCACATGCAGGTTCTTCAGTGGACTCTGGCTGTTCAATGGTCTTTGCTAGACCTGCCCATGGAATTTCTGATCAAGATCAGTCACGTCTGCAGGACGTCTCTTCTTTGGTGGTTAAGTTCACTGGAGATATCAAAAGGATGTCCCTTCGCTTCATCTCCAGTCCAAGCCACATTGACCACGGACGCCTCCCAACTCGGGTGGGGGGACACTGTTTGGGAAGGACAGTCCAAGGCAAGTGGTCCCAGTCAGAGACCAAGGTGCACATAAATGTTCTAGAGATGAGGGCAGTGCTTTTAGCATTGGAAGCCTTTCACACAGTCCTCCCTTTCGGATTGATTGCAATTCAGTCAGACAACATGTTTGTTGTCTGGTATATCAAAATGCAGGGGGGAACCAGATCCTACCCCCTATGTCGCGAGGCCATGAGAGTGTGGGAATGGGCGATTTCCACCGGTCGGTTTCTGATAGCAATGCACATCGTGGGGTGCTCCAACATTTTAGTGGACAGATTGAGTCGGGCCATTCTGATGTCTTATGAGTGGTCTCTGAAACAGTCAGTAGCGGAGGAGATCTTCCTTGCATGGGGTCAGCCTTGCTGCGATCTCTTCACATCTCCTTCCAATGCGAAGTGCAGCGAGTTCTTCACTCTGATTCCCTCTCCAGGGGAAGTCCCCAGAGATGCTGTAGTCCATGCTTGGCCCCCCGGGCTTCTGTATGCTTGTCCACCATTGCCACTCATTCTGAAGTTTCTTCAGAAAGCTTGCCGACTACGGGGCAAAGTGACCCTCATTATCCTGTTCTGGCCTCATCAGGTTTGGTTCCCATTCCTTTAATCTCATCTTTTAGCTCCCCCGTGGGTTCTGGGTCCCTGCCAGGATCTAATCTCCCATCTGTTGGGGGCACGTCCGCCTGATCTGGGCAGCCTCAAGCTGACAGCCTGGTTGCTCCAGTTCATTAATTGCCAGGACTCCTGGTCTTTCATCCCTGGTAAAATCCATTCTGGTGGCTTCTCTTAAAGGCTCCACTAGAAAACTTTATTGCAGTAAATGGAAGTGCTTTTCTATTTGGGCCTCACAGAGAAAAATAGATCCCTTTACAGACCCTGTTCCAGCAGTGTTGGGACTCCCTGTCTGGTATCCTTCAGCAAGGAGCCAGTTCCTCCACAGTGAAAGTACAATTGGCAGCCATTTCCAGTTTTCATGTTGGTGAAGATAACATGGCCTTAGCCTCCTCTAGGCTGTGTAAGGCTTTTCTTAAAGGTACTTTTCTGTTACGGCCACCTGTCAAGGATTCAGTGCCTCCTTGGGACTTTACTTTTGTTTTACAGGCATTGGTGGCTCCTCCTTTCGAACCCGCAGCTTCGGTGGACTTGAGTTTTTGTCCTGGAAGACCGCTTTCCTAGTCGCCATTACATCTGCTAGGAGGGTTTCTGAGCTTCAAGCTCTGTCTGCCGTGCCTCCGTATTCTATAAGGATGGGGTCTCCCTCCGTACTAACCCTTCCTTCTTACCTAAAGTGGCATCTGAAGCAAACATAAACCAGTCCATTAATCTGCCCGTTTTCTTTCCTAACTTCCAAAATAAAGGTGAATACAAACTCCATTTGTTAGATGTTCTTAGCTTCATTTTTATCTTCATAGAACGAAGTCTTTCTGCAAGACTGACCAATTGTTTGTTTCCTTTTCCAAAGCATTTGTGGTAAAAGCTATTTCTAAAGTTTCTTTGGCCAGATGGATCACTCTTTGTAGTTCACATGCCTACAAAACAAAAGGTTTATCTCCTCCTGGTATTGTTAAGGCTCACTCTACTAGGTCCATGGCGACTTCTGCTGCTTTTTGGTCTAAGGTGCCTTTGGACGATATTTGTGCAGCAGCGACCTGGGCCAATTCACATACCTTCATTTCCCATTACAAATTAGATCTGATTTCGAGGGGTAGAGCATCCTTTGGCTCTGCGGTGCTCAGGAATATCCTTCCATAAGGGCCTCCCAGGATTGGAGTAGCTGGGGACTCTGTCCCACAGGTTGCAGATAAAATGAAGTTAACTACTTCAGATAAAGAAGTTATGTACTCACCATAACATTCCATCTGAGTAGTTATACTTCATTTTTCTGCAACATTCCCTCCCTCCGTCCCCCGGACCTTGTCCTGTCTTTTCAGGATTGGTTTATTGGGTTGACTTGCTTATGTTTTTACTTGCAGCAAACTCGATTTGAGGGAAGATAGGAGATGGTAGGGCATTATGGGTAAGGGGAGGAGCTCAGAGCTTGGAGCAGAAACAAGTTGCCGGCTCGGATCCGATATGGATCCCTATATCCACAGGTTGCAGAAAAATTAAGTATAACTACTCAGATGGAACGTTATGATGAGTACACAACTTCTTTTTTCTTCCTGAACATTATTTGATATGTATTGTTCCCATAAGTTCCATTTATTTCTATGTAATTTGCACATTTCCTTTTTTTTAAAGATCTTCACTTCAGTTCTTTTATCTCATTTACAATATTCAGTACTTCAGTTACAATTGGTTTCCATTTTGATTTCATATTCTAGCAATTTTTTTTTTTTGGCAGCCAATAACATTAAACTGAGTACGGGCTTATATGTTTAGACAATTCAAATCCTGTGTTTCCGCTCAACAGAATAATTTCTTTAGATACAACCATTTGCTCCCTCAACATTTCTGAGAAAGTACTTTGTAGTGAGTTTTGAAAGTCTGCCAACTTGCTACATCCCCAAAAAAACATGTTCCCAGTTACTTCTTTCCCATCACACATCTAGCATTTTCTGTCTGCATGAAGAAAAATTCTCTAAAGTTTGCTCGGGGTATAAATGCACCTATGCAAACACTGCCAAGGAAAGTCCTAAACCTTCTGGACTTTGTTGCATACTTGGGAGCCATACAAATGTCTTCCCATTGTTCCTTTGTGAATCGCCTTTTCAGTCTTACTTCCCAATCTTGGCTAACCTCTGATGGATTCTTATAGTTATCATGCAGTAATGTCTATGCCTTAGTAACTATCCCTTTTTCATCAGCAACTTGTGTTCTAGATTCATGTAAGAACTGTAGCATAGCCAATATTTCACTTAATATTCCCCTATCACTTTCTGTTTGCCTATATTGTGATATTAATCACTGATAGGGAAGGCAGTCGCTTACCTGAAGTCCAAACTTCTGCTTGACCTCATCCCGAGCATCCCACTTTATTACCTTTCCCCCTCTAGTTAGAAAGCTAGTGGATGCTAGAATAAGTGAGAAAGAAATTATGTAGGCTTGTATGTAATGATGATATATTCCAGGAATTAGTATGGCTGATTTTAAAATTTGGGGAGAGAGGAGTAGAGAAGGTGACTGAAAGAGCATCCTATAGGAGAATGAGTGGTATTAGTATGGTGAGAGGGGTTTAGGTAAAATATTAGGCTTTGTTATTTTCTGGTAGTGTTTGAGGATTTTTGAATGTTGCACTCCTTGTTTTGACATGAATCTTTACCTACTAATTTATCTTAATGACAGTACAGCTTTCTTCAAGTGGTGATTTGCTTTAACAGAATATTTTGGTTTCAAAACTGAAAAGGTGGCATAGGAAAAAAGTCAAGAAATTTCAGCAGTGAAGGAAGATAAGCCCCAGGTCAAAATTTTATTTTTGCCGGTAGATAATGTGGATCCAAGACTTGATTAAGTCACCTCAGTACCCATCAGGCAACTGCTGTAAAGAACATTTGAATACTGTTGAATATGAGGACTTCATATTCAGTACTGCTCCACAGGAAGCCATTTCATTTGTCAAAATTCTTATTTTATCGACCTGTAATGTAACCGCATAAGGTGCATGTTTTTTCCTAGATCTATGATACCGCTGTGATATCAGAGGAGACCTTGTACATATTTGCCAGTACTTCCCCAAGTACCACTGACTGCCCAGGAGAAGCTTTGTTTTCAAATAAGCCACTGCAAAGAACTTAAACAGATGTAGTGATTCCGTACTAGAGAAATCATGAGTGGCGCAGTAGTGCAGGGTTAATGTTGTCACCTCACAGCAAGAGGTTCTCCGGTTCGATTCTTGGCTGGGTTGCCTTCTGTGTGGAGTTTGCATGTTCTCCCTGTGTTCCCATGGGTTTCCTCTGGTTTCCTCCCACATTCCAAAGACATGCATCTGGAGCATTTCTCCCCGGGCCTCCACTTAAAACAGGCTCTGTGGAATCTAGTCGGACTTTCCCGGTCAACAAATGTTAAATAAAATAAATAAATAATGAGGTTGAAAAATCTGAACTATTAACAAATATTTCAGGAAATGCCACAATATTCTACTTTGTATAAGCTAGAGGTCACAGCTGCCTGGTCTGTAAGGCAGTGTCTGATCTACTTCTGTTTGAAAGTCTATGCCTAGAATGCAGTGTTAGAGCCAACATTAGAGTGGAGAGCGCAATATTAAAGTTAAATAGGAGTAATACAAATGTAATGGAAATATTGCACAGTGTCTTTCAAATTTATGGAAAACTTCTCTTTATCAGGAGGTCAGTCATTAACTTCCCTAAAAAAATAACGTTGTATGTATGTCCAATGACTCAAGTACGGACAGTGTTTGGCCTCACAGAGGGGTTCCCAGTGGGTGTAGGTGTACATCAGGGTTCAGCTCTGAGCCCACTGCTGTCCATACTGATGATGGACTACTTTAGCAAACAGGTTGAAGGGGATGGATCAACAAAGCTGCTGTATGCAGGCGATGTGGCAGTACAGGCAGACTCTGAGCCTAGGAGAATGGAATGCAAATCTGAAGGCACATGGGATGAAACTAAGCACAAATAAGATGGTGGTAATGGCAACAAATTGTGGAAATCAGAAGATGGTAACAAACTGGGGAAATCAGAAGAAGCTGAGAATAGAGATAGAAGGGAAGATAATGGAACAGGCAAACAACTTCAGGTATCTGGGAGGAGTAGTTGAGGAGAAGGGTAGTCTGAATGAAGAGGTCAAAGCTAGAATCAGAGGGGCTACAGCCAATTGCGTTAGAGTATCCAGTGTAGTCTACGACAGAAGAATGCCAAAGAAGCTGGAAAGTAAGGTGTACAAAACAGTGGTGCGACCAGTGCTACTGTGTAGTACAGAAACCTGGGTAGTAAAATCAGAACAGTTGAAGAAGCTAGAGGTGATGGAAATGAAGTGCCTGAGAAAGGTGACCAGATGCACACTGTGGGACAAATGAAGAAATAAGGGCATAAGAGCTGAAGCCAAAGTAGCTCCAATTGCAGACAAGATCAAAGAGAACAGATTACGGTGGTTTGGGCACATGTGCAGAAAAGCAAAAGACAATCTTGTGAGGAATATTTGGGGCAGACAGGAAGAAGGTAAGAGGAAGTGAGGATGTCCAGCAAAGAGGTGGATGGATTGTGTGAAAGAAGATCTGTGACAATCAGGCATGAGTGTTGAAGGCAGGAGTGTGGCACTGAATCGAGAGAGTTGGCGACAGTTAACACGATGCCCCGACCCCATGTAGAAAAAATGGGAAAAAGGGGGCTGATGATGATGAGAGATACAGATATACATATATATATATATATATATATATATATATATATATATATATAAATAAATAAAATACATGCATTTATTTATTTATTTTCGAACAAGGACAGAACACTGATCATCTAGACTATTTTCAGGCTTCGCCTAGGGAGTACGTACATATATTCATGTATATCAAGCATTAAAGTAGAACGCAATAAAACAGAAAGCTACAGTACTGTAATGCTCACATTTGCAGTTAACTCTACAGTGTGCATTTTGTGGTGATGTACTGAACAAACAGTTCAAGGCTTAGGAGACAAAATATCTTAGATTTTGTGAAGGATCCAAAGTTGTACCATGCAAGATGAAAGAAAGGGTGAACAGAGGTACAAAAGGGAAGAAGAAGACTAATATTACAGTTGGAAGTGATGTTGTGAATGCATTCAAATAAGGGAGTAAGAGACAGAATTATTTCTTCCATTAACGAGAACAATTGGACACAGCATTGATGTACACGGCCATCTATATCTAAAATTCAAACCACATAAACAGTTAATACCTTGCTGCCATTGGTCATCTAGACAATTTAATATAGCAGTCTTCTAGATATTATATAAGTAGCTGTTCTCTCTACTGTGGTAGCCTGACTTTTGAAAAATTTGAAGGTTTCTGATTCTCTAATCGTTAGGGGAAGAATGTTCCACAGTCTCAGAATAATTTGGGTAATAAAACCACCTCTTTTTAGTTCTGTTAGTTTTTGTTCTCATGTGAAATTCCTTCTTTCTTATCCCTTCGGAATGATCTTTTAAAGAAAAAAAATGTAGATCTCGTAAAACTTCTGTAGAAGCCCTGAATGCTAGGCAAAATTTACCTGTTACTAATTTATAAGTGATGTTGTAAAGACTTAAATGTTTTGATATTGCTTCATAATTTAAATTTTTCATAAATGTAATTAATTTAGCATATCTCCTTTATCGATTTGATGATTATTCATGACAGATATTGTAATATGCGGAAGGTTTAATTATTCTCAGTAATTGGTCTTATTAATATTGAATCCATTGTACCAAAGATTAAGCCAGTCTTTCTTATGACTCTAACCTTAATGTCCTTCATATGGAACTTAAAAGGTTGATCAGTACCAATAATTGTCCCTAACCCTAATCTGTTAGTGCTTCATGTCCTTGACCACCCATTTTTAACATTGATTATTTGCAGTTCCAAGCTGCAAAACCTTACAGTTTTTTTTATAATTAAAACTTGAGACACTTTCTGGTTGCCCATAAACAGATTTTATTTAGATAAAAATTTGTCATTGACATCCTTAAGATTTCTGATCTTAAACAATGAACTTCAAACACATGAGTACATGCACAACAAATAAAATACATAATACCATACGCAAACCTTCAGTCTTAAAACATTATCCTCTCCACATACCTACCATTTGTAAACAAGACTCATTAACAGAGAAATTATGAAAAGATACTGCTGTCTTGCTGTTATGCTTAGCACACACACGGACAGTGACACACACCTACACTCTAAATTACAGCTTCCAATACACACCTCATAAATTAAAAACGTACACCACCGACCTGCATTACATACCATTCTCATACTACAATGCTAAGACAACCTTATTAAACCACACCAACTACTCTACAGCTAAAATGTAAAAAAAAAAATGCACCACCCAGCTCCATGGATGCACCACCTTCCTATAGGGTTATAAATCATGAGCATTGCCAACATCATATGTTCATAGATTGGTACTAGGCTATTGGCCCTAGGACCTGTACAATCCTAGCCATAACAATTCCCTGGATATTTCTTCCCACAATATTTACTTCCCTAAACCCCTGTCTAGCAGGGCGACTGACGTGATCCCCGGGGTAAATTTCCTGTCTCCCATCCAATCGTCAAGGTTCATTTTGAAGAGGGCCAAGAGGCGCTCTGCTTGACATGTATGGGGAGTCTCTGGGTCAGGAACCTATCCCTCCAGCATGTTTTGTTCATTGTGATGACAAGGTTTAGATCCCTGGAGCATATGGCTCTGAGGGATTGGGATTTCTTTAAGTGGAGCATGTCCAACAGCTCAGGGTTTGACATGGCCTTGTATGTTAAGCAGAGATCGCCTCTGAGTAGACGATATGCCACAGAGTATAGCTGGAGTGTTTTTTTAGACAGTCAACATAGGGCATCTGCTTTAGGCCTGTGATTCAAATCCCTGCATGTTAACTACCACATCAGTTAGATCAAGCCTATGTTTGGTAAAATTTGCAAATCACTACTCAGTGAACATGAGCTCAGCAAAATATATTTCATGCTACATCTCCCTACTTGGCAAATTACTGTTCAATAAACTTTAAACAGAACGTATCTGATGCTGCATCTCTGTCTGCCTCAATATGCTAACACGTATATGGGAAGTAGAAAATATCTGCATGTGTCCAGCTTCTTGATGTTCAGTAGGTTTGACTGTCAAGCGTAAGACCTATCTGCCTGTGAACCAGTGGAACTGTACCTTATTTCCCTGGGTACTCAATTTCTCCTTCTCCTTGTCAACACACTGTCTCATCAGTACGTTGTAAATACCAAGGTGAAGAACTCCTTGATAGGTTCATAGAAGATTACTAGGCTAATGGCTCAACAGCCCTTACAATACTAGCCAGTTTTATCCAGATTCTACTCATTTTTTTCTCTAGGGGAAAGATAGCAAGGGTCAGCAAGCAGGGTTTGACAATTTTTACAGACTGCCTCTGTCCATAAGGGATATGGGCACCACCACAGGAGTGAGTTTGTGATTTCCCATCCATTGGTGCAGATTGTGCTTGAAGATGATCATGTGAATTAAAAGCTTATTGCAGAGGAGGAGCAATCTCTGGTACACACCTGTCTCTCCAGCATGATATATTCATGTTGGAGATCAAGTTTAGATCTTTGGAGTGGGTGACCCTTGTACAGTTAGTTTTGTGAATATGCAACATTTCCATCAAGGCTGGGTCAAAGACTGCCTTGTAAGTCAGACACAGATCACCCCTTGGTAATTGGTAGGAAACTGAATGCAGTGATTGGGCTTTTAATTGGTCTGCATATGATATGTTTGTCATACCCTGTATTTTTTGGTGAGAAGTCTCTGAGGATGCTTACACTGTTGCAGGTGCCTGGTGAGGCACATGCCAAAGGGAGCATTGTACTCCATTATTGGTTTGATGAGGGCCGAGTACAGTGGTGCTGGGATATCCTAGATCTGGATGCTGTGCCCTTACGTATAAGCTGAGCCACATAGAAGGCACATGGTGGTGAATGTTCAGATAAATGTGTACCCAGATCTGTCACCACTGTGTCCACTCTCGGGGGTGGGTGCTATCAGCGTTATTTACAGGGGTATTTGATTTCCCAGAAGATATTATGCACTTCTTCACATTTAGTTTGAGGTCATGGCTCTTACACCAATCATTTAGTCTGCATCAGTCCTTTCTGTAGGATATCAACACTGTTTGGGGAGTCAGTGATTGCCCCCAGCTTGCAGTCATCATTAAACTTGGTCAGCCAGAGGCAATCTACATTTGCCTTGACATCTGAAAAGTATATTCCAAGCAGGAGGGGGCCCAGCACTGAGCCCTGTTGTGCACCACTGATGACTGGCCTCTTGCCCGATGTGGAATCCCCCCTGTAACAATGTGTGTCCTATCTGTGAGCCATTTGGCTATCCATCTGGTGATGTAAAGGTTTATGCCCAATTTTGTAAGTTTATCTGTAATACCCAAGTGGGGTATTGTGTCAAATGCTTTGACCAGGTCAAGGTAGGCAGTATGCACGGTCTTACTCACATCCATGGCTTTGGTGACCTTCTCAAGAAGTCCATCAGACTGAGTAGGCAGGACTTGCCTTGATGAAGCTGAACTGGGTTGGGTCTAGAGTCTGAAGATTTTCTGTGTTGTTAATTAGGTCCAGGATTATCTTTTCCATAGCCTTGCTTATGAGGCTAGTCAGACTTAGGGGTTGGTAGTTTCCTGGGTCCATTGATGGTTCCCCCCTTGTGCAGAGGGATGACTGTTGCTATTCTCCACTCTGCTGGCACAAAGCCTGTTTGGAGACTGAGGTTAAATAGAGAGCCCAGTGGGTATCCTAGGTCATGTTTCAAGCTATTTAATAGGCACACTGGGGTTCCATTAGGGCCCATTGATGCTGTGTTTGTAGCTTTAGAGAGTGCAGTGATGACCTGTTTTGTGATAACAAGCAAAGGAATGGTAGGGGGTATTTCATGGTGAGTGATGGGAGGTGATGAGGGGGTGAAGTATGAGCTGAATTTATCAGCCAGCAGGTTTGCTATTTCTTCTGACTGAGTATAGGTACTGCCATCCACTGCCAGCTCAGTATATTGTTGAGTGTTTCCCTTAAGATTTTGTTCATAAGTAAATCATGAATGTGAAGTTGTTCTATCTCACAGTTCATTCTTTACTGATGGGTTCGGAGCCGATCCCTCGGCTCCGAGTCAGCACCTACTGCCAAGATCGAGGATTTCAAGTAGCTCTAGGCCAAGTCCCGATCCCATGAGGCACCCTGAGTTACCTCGGATCTAGTTTGCCACTGCAACTGATCGGAGGTTCTTGCTAGCTCAGGCCAGTAAAAACTTTAATATCTTTATAGTTACTAAAATTGTTGCTAGTTTTTTGTTAAAATACTTATTTAGATTAGATAAGCTCTTAAAGCTTTATCTGTAGTGTTCCCTTCCCTGTGTGCTTTATTATATATTTGGCCTTGTTTCTTCATAGGCCTGTTTAAACTTCTATTTAAATTTTCTGACTAAAAATGTGTTATTCTGTGACCCTTTTGGTCATATTTGTTGTTAGCATAATATTGTGTTTCTTAGTGCTTTTTCAGTGACCCTTTGTCACTTTTTTATAATTATTAGACTTGGGTGTGTGCATATATCAATGGGTATGTGCATATATCAAGCTTGTGTGCTATTTAGAAACTTGTTAGTATTTATAGTTGGCCTTGGTTTTAAAGTGTGTGTGTGTGTGTGTGTGTGTGTGTGTGTGTGTGTGTGTGTCTCTGGTTACAGTTCGCCTGTTTTTTATTAGAAGGCTTATCAGTACCTATAGTTAGCCTTAGTTTAAAATGCTTGTGTGTGTGTCTGTGATTATAGTTAGCCTGCTTTTTGTTAGAAGGCTATTCTGTATTTGCTGTTGGGTGTGTCAATTTCTGTTATGGCTGATGACAAGGACAAACACCCTAAGTCAGGGTTTAAAAAGTGTCCTGAATGCGGGCAAAATATGTCTGTTACTGACTGCCATGTGAATTGTCTACTGCTTGGGTGCCTTGCACTTACAGGAAACATGTTCCATTTGCCATTCTTTTTCCTCTAGAGTCCTCCAAGAAAGGAAAAGAAAACTAATTGACAAGGATTTGTTGAAACCTACCTTTCAAGAGGCTTTGGTCCTCAAAGTCCTCCAAGACTTCTGTGGAATTGAAAAAAATCAAAGAAATCAAAAGTCTGTGACATCTGCTCCACAGGTCTCGGAGTAGACATCTTTTCTTTTTGGAGCCAGTCCCTAGTTTTGGAACTGGTATCCGAAACACCTAGATCACCACTACTCCAGTTGGTACCATCAGTCCGATCATTCCGGTCTTCTGTTAGCCTTTCTGATTTGGATGTGGATCGGGTGGTGCAGAAACTTGTACAGGCACAGGCCTTTGCCAAATTATCGGCTCTGACCCAGGCGGCTTCAGAGCCGAAGACCCATATACCAGCTATATCTCTTCCTCCTCTGAGCCATACTGGTCCTTCGAAGCTGGAGGAGTTGAACTTGCTGATTGTGGAGCCTTTGGAGCCAACGCCTGCTCCAGTGTATTCGGCTCCGTTCACTCTGACTTCCTCGGCGCCAATAAAGGACTCTAGGAGCTGACACTCTCTGGTCTGGTCCGGGGAGGATAGTTGAACCGACTTGTCGATTCCAACTTTGCCTCTCAGGGCTTTGGCTCGGATGAGCTCGTCTCCTACCTTGGGATCTGAGCCCACTGTCCTGGTGCCGGGGGTATCGACTGTTTCCTCAGATCCGTGGGTCCTTCGCATTGGAGCAGAGGTGCCTTTGAAGCCATGAGGAGAGTTATGTCTCCCAAGACATCCTCAACTTCGGGTCCAGCTTCTTCATCCCCTAAAGCACCTGTCTGCTTCTGCCTCACAAATCCTTGCTAAGCGCAGAGACCCAGAGCCTGAGGAACCCCCATTGGGTGGCCCATGCTCTTCCGAGACCTCCCCAGAAGCCCCCACCTGAGGAGGTTCCCAGGAAGAGATTGTGTAAGCGGAAACATTTGGACTCCCCTCAGGAGTCATTAACATCTGACACTGAATCGGATGAATCAGAAGGGTCCCCACTGCCCCCCTCCGAGGATATCTCATTGCTGAGATACTGGAAATCCTTAGGCAGAGGGGTGACTGGCAGTCCACCAACCCTACTGAGGATGAGTCAGTCCTCTTGAATGCTTTTGGGTCTCAGCCCTCCACCTTTTGGGTGTCTCCGCCCTTCGATGAGCTTATGCAGCTGGTCTCATGAAGGGTGTGGGAGTCTCCGGATACTATGGAGCCTGTCCCCAGGAGGCCTAATAAGTTCATATCTGCCCCCCCTAGATAAATCTCTTTCTTGACAAAAGATGTGCCAGTTGATGCCATAGTGGTGGCAGCAGCCACCAAAAATGAAATGTCTGAAACTTTGTTGTCTATCCATCCTTCTAACAGAGACTCCAGGATCATGGATAGATATGGGAAGCACATGTTTAGCTCAGCGACCTTTGCTCTTCGTTTGCTTAACTATTTAACCAATTTTACCAGACTACAAAGAGATCTTAAAGAGCTGGGAGATACTCTTTAGGGTACGCTAGCTGCAGGAGCTACAGACAAAGTTGCCGCCCGGCTTGCTACCCTCATTTCTATAGTGAACTCGTCCATGCACCTCATTTCATATGTAGCTGATGGAACGAGTAGGGTAGCGGGTACAGGAGTTGCCCTTAGGAGACACTCCTGGATGTGCTTGTGTTCCTTTGCGGAGCTCTTCAAGTCATCCTTCGTGAATACCCCCTTTGATGGCTCATCTCTTTTCGAGCCTAAAGTCAAGGAAACCTTAACCAGGTGTGAGCAGGACAGAAAGACTCTTCCGTCGGGGTCTGTTTTTCCACCCCTACCAGACCCTACCCCAAGGGTCAAAGGGGAGGGGAAAATGTGGTTCCAAAAAGCCCAAGGAGCCTTTCAGGCCACATGTGGTGAACCCTCCTCCAGGGGCAGAGGAGGGGGCAATAATGGAAGATGCCGCCCTCGTGGCAGAGGGGGTCTGCAACACCAGGGTGACGGAGATCACTTCTTTGGGAAGCCCTACCAACACTCCTGAAAGGAGGCCCAACTGTCCTGCTCTGGAGGCAGTCGGGGATCGCTTATCTTTGTACCGAGATGCCTGGCTCAAAATAAATGACAACTGGGTACAAAATATCCTTTCCAGAGGATACTTCATCCCTTTTGCCACACCCTCTCCACTGACAAGGAAAATCCCAGGCGTTCCACCCAGTTACAGAGAACAAGCAACAGTAGAGGTCCAGACATTGCTAAGAAAGGGTCATCCAACCAGTCCCAGCAGACCAGACAGGATCCGGAACCTAAGATTCTTTAGCTCCAAAAAAGACAGGAGACTGGAGATCTATATTGGACCTCAGCAGACTAAACAAATCTGTAAAGAAAGTTTCAGATGGTCACGCTTCAGCCAATACTTCCCTTCCTAGGGAAAGACAATTGGATGTGCTCGATAGATCTCCAGGATGCGTACTACCACATAAAAATGGCCAGACCATCCAGGGATCATCTGTGCTTCTGGCTGGGAGCCAATCATTATCACTTTCAAGCCCTGCCCTTTGGTCTCACTACAGCCCCCAGAGTGTTCACCAAATACATGGCAGTGGTCACGGCTCACCTGAGACGTTTAGGATTCCAGGTGTTTCCATACCTAGACGATTGGCTCCTTACTGCCACCACCAGGCATCAAGTCATTCAGGCCAGGGAGTCCACTCTCTCACTCTGCAATAAGCTGGGCATTACAATAAACTCAGAAAAATCTGCGTTGTCACCATTGCAGCATATCGTCTTTATCGGAGCAGAACTGGACACGACCACTACCACACTAAGGCTTCCAGTAGAAAGAGTCTTACTTCTCCATCCTTTGCTTGGAAGCTTGTTGTAGTCTTGTATTTAGCTTTTGAAGACTTGACCAGTCCGCTGATTTGCCTTTTGAGACTGAGGGATTTTTTTCTCTGCTGTGCACCCTGTCACTTTTAGACAGGAATTTCTTCCTTCTGTTTTATAGCCTATTTATGCCAGGGGCCCACTAGGGTGACTTGTCTTTC
>NC_056744.1:1563239655-1563381559 GCF_019279795.1 Protopterus annectens
TCTGATTGTACATGTCCCTTCTTATTTAAGAGCATATGTTTAGATTTAGATTAAAATGTAAACCCAATATTTTTCTGGAAATGGTTCATCACAGAATCTAATTCTAATACAACGGATTGTGAATTACTTAACGTGAGCAATATATCTGCATAAAGCATTATCTTGGAATTATACTGATTGTAAATATCTATACCAATGATCTTTGTATTGTCACAAATAAGGGCAGCAAATATTTCAATGGCTAATGCAAATAGGGGATAAGGGACATACATTCCTGCTTAATGCCTTTGGTTATTTGAATAGATTCAGATGTGAAGGGGCCTAATTTAACATAAGCTACATTGTTTTGGTATATATTTTTATTAGAGAAATGAAAGAAGAGGGAAAGTGAAAATAACACTTCAAACATATATTCTTAGTTAACGAAACTGAGAGCCTTTTCTATGTCTAATCACTAGTACTTTATTTCCCTTGTTCAAATATTCAATAAGTGTTAAGATCCTTTAGATGTTATCATAAGTGTGTCTTTCATGTATGAAGCCTGATTAATCCTCATTTATTATTCGCATTAGTGGGACCTTTAATCTATTTTGCAAAGATGGATATAAATATTTGGGTCTATATTAGATATTCGAATGCTTAAACATTCAAAGCACTAAAGATCGAACTTTAGTGATCGAACTTTCAAAAGTTCGAATGTACATAAAAATTAAAAAAAAAAAAAAAAATAAGAAAAAGAAAAACTAAAGGCTGTGCCCCCCTACACCCCCCACTATTTAAATATACCAACTCCAAGATCGAGCTACAGTGTAGGAAATGGGAAGTTGTCTTTTTCCGCACTATAGCACACTGAAGTGCGATCTCGAAGTTGGTATATTTAAGTAGTGGGGGTGGGGGGTTCAGGGGGGCTTGCCCCCTGCCCCTTTTTCTTTTTTTTTTTTTTATATTCTTTTTCTGGATATTCAAACTGTTAAAAGTTTGATCATTAAAGTTCGAATATAGACCCAAATATTTTATAGCCATTATTTAATAATGATATGGGTCTAAAAACTACAAAATTGTGAGTCTTTGTTGGCTTTTATAATAGGTGAGATCAAAGAGTATCTCCATGAAGGTGGTATAGTGCCATGTGATTGAACTTCTAGTAGAGTTTTTTATGAAAGAAGGATAACACAGATGAGGGGAACAATTTGTATATTTCAATGATTATACTATCCATCCCCGGGGCTTTATTAGGCTTACATTTTTTGATTTGTTTGTTAAATTTCCTCTAGTGAGATTTGTGCTTCAGGAACTGTATCTAAAGTCTCATGGAGCATTAACTGATTGATTGAAGGAGTATCTAATTTTTATACATTCATTAATTGAATGATTGGAACCAAAGTATTTGGAATAATGAAACTTAAAGGCATCTAAAATATCTCCTAAGTCAGAAACAGTTCTAATAGAGCCTTCATGTATTAGTTTAGTTATATTATTTGAATTAGAATGTATCTTGGCTCTCATTGACAGATTGTGCATATGTTTATGGGATGATGCATAGGAGTTTAATTTTAGTCTTTCCAATGCCGTTAGTTTTATGGGATAGGATATCTGAATATTGCTTATTAAGCTTGTCTGTTTTATTCGCATTATCAGGGGTAAGTTGGGAGGGATCATATTTAATGTTTAAGAGTTGAGCTTGAATATTTTGCAAATCTACGTCCCATTTTTTTATTTTTGAACATGTAATCTCTGTCTGACACGGAGATTCTCCAAAAGGGCCTTACTGAGGCAGACACCTGGTGTCAAAGTCATGGTCTCAAGCTAAATGCCAAAAAATGTATAGTCATCCCGTTTGGGAAAAACAAAACACCCATGAATTACCACATAGGTGGCAGCCCCCTTAATACAGAAGAGGTAATAAGAGATCTTGGGACCCAGTTAGATGGTAATCTCTCCTTTAACAATCATATTGCCAAAGTAGTTAGCCCATCTAATTACTAAAGGGTTCGCATCTAGAAATAAAGAGGTTATAGTGCCCCTCTACTCATCACTCATCAAATCCATCATAGAGTATAATGCCCCATTTGGGATGTACCTCACAAAAAACTTCCAACAGCTGGAAAGACCACAAAAGTACCTCACCAAGAGGATTACTGGCTTCAAACATATGTCCTATGCAGCCCGACTGGAAAAACTCCGGCTGTACTCAGTGGCATATCGTTTACTCAGAGGTGATCTCTGCCTGACTTACAAAGCCATGTCCAACTCAGAACTGATGGATATGCTCCACCTAAAGAAATCCAAGTCACTGTGAGCCACTCGCTCTAGTGAGCTAAACCTCACCACAGCAATAAATAGAACATGCTGGAGGGATAGATTCCTGTCACAGAGACTCCCCATGCTTTGGAACAAAATTCCTAACGACATTAGGCAGAGCCCCTCACTAACACTCTTCAAGAGAAACCTTGACAAGTGGATGGGTAACAGAAAATACACCCCGGGGATCACTTCATTGTCTCTTCTTAACAGAGGCTTAGTTAATTAATCAATGGGGTGGCGAAAGCTGACACACTGTGGCTAGGCTTATAAATGCCTTCAGGCAGATAGCCTAGTACCTACCTATGAACCTATAATTTTACCATAAAGATAGGCTTTTAATGCATCCCATACCATAATCATGTTGGATTCTGGGGTGAGATTAGTCTGTAGAAAACATATATCTCTGATGTGAACCAGGGCTTAAATTCTTTGATTTTTGTTACATAGGCTGGGATTCTGGTTATGGGGATAAGTCTTCTATAGTTAACACAATATTCTAGGCAGAGAGTATCATGATCTAAGATGGGGCATGGAAGAATTGCAAAGGATGATATATTTAGCCTTAGATCATTAGAGACTAAAATTCTGTCTATTATAGTTGAGTTTTAAATCTGTAGTCAGTAAGAGAAAATGTCAGAGGTAGAATTTTAATAGTAAATGTGTCGAGTAAAAAATTGTCTTAACCCATTTTTTAAAAAGTCTTGCAATAGGTGTGAGCCTTAATGGGCGCTTATTGGTAGTGTCAGTATTGTCCAGTATACAGTTAGTCACCACCGATAAAGAGGTTGCCCTTATATACACTTGTAATGTGATCAAGATGTTTTCTAGCAGTTTTTACTCCCATTCCAAGGATCCAGTAAATATTGTCTAGAGTCCAGATTCTGTTAAATTTTTGGTTGAGTATGGCTAAAAGTCCTTCTGAATCTTCATATTTGTATAGAATTTGGGGGAGAACGGCACTATTCCTCCATAACATCATTGCCCCTCTTTTTTTAGTCTTATATGGGGCATGAGCAAGAGTGATATAGTTACTGGGTGTCCAGATTTCATTTTTTTTTAAGAAAGCTTAAAATGTCTTTCTTGCAGGAAAACTACCTGGACTTTATTAATAATCAGATATTTTAGTAAGTTTGACCTCTTCCTTGGATTATTTAGTTCATTAATGTTTAAACACATTATAGATCGAGTCATTGATATTCAGTCAAGAAAGAGTAGAGTGAATTGTAAGCAGGGTTGCCAGACGTCCCTATTTGGGCGGGACTGTCCCGAGATCAGCAGCCTGATCCCGAGTCCCGCCCTGCCGGTTTAAATCCCGGCCTCCGCTTTGTTTGTTTTTTGATTGTCCGTATACCTGGCATACGGGCCAATCAAAATTAAACACGGAGTTCTTGTGTTCGCATTAAACACGAGAAGCTCCGTGTTTATATTTTTGATTGGCCCATATGCCGGTATACAGGCCAATCAAATTAAACCACGAGCTTCTCGTGTTTAATGCGAAACTGCAATGCATTAAACACGAGAAGCTCCGTCGTGTTTATAAAGACTTTTTTTTTTTTTTTTTTTTTTTTTTTGCTCTTCAATTGTCGTGAGAGTTTTTTTTTTTTTTTTTTTTCTCCCTACCTGGGGGTCTGCAAATCTGGCAACCCTGATTGTAAGTAACTAGTGATGTTTTGTTGTCCGTATCTCACCTTCCTTCTTGCTTGTTGGGTTCGGATTCTAAAGCTTGAAAGTTTCAATTGGCTCGAGGCTAGACCCTATCCCAACATGCCTAGCGAGAGTTACTCAGATCTCATTTGCTGCTTGAACCTTTGGGATTGCTGATGACTGGCTCAGGCTAAGTTAGATTGTTTTTTTCTAATTATTTCTTATAAAATGTTGCTATTTGATAGCATAGTTGTTTCTGTAGGTCAGTAGAATCTGATGTTTGTCTATCCCTCTGTCTACCACCCTTTTAGTTGCTGTTTGTTGTTGAGGCCATCATTTCTTTATCACTCAGGCCTACCCTTTCTCTTCCTTCTAACTTGTGGATCCATTTAAGTTAGAGGATTCGTCCTACACTTTCAGCCCATTTTAGTTAGAGGGCTTTACCTTGCTTCTGTACCTAAGGAGCTAGCCATTTAAGTTAGAGGCATCCCCTTGGTTGGAGGAGTTGTTGTTTGACTTGGAAACTCTCCTTCCACTTCTTTCCCTTTTTCAAAAAAAAAAAAACTTTTTGCTGTCTGTTTTTTAGCTGAGTGTTTCCTTTCATTCTATCACCAGGTTATAGTATCTTGTTGTGTTGTATTTTGTGGTAAATATGTCTAAGGAAGCTTCCAAAGAATCCAAGCCTTTTGGATTCAAGAAATGTGATTCCTGCACCCAAAAGATGTCACTAACCGATGGTCATACCAGCTGCGTTTACTGTTTGGGAGTTGTTCACCTGCTGGTCTCGTGTTCCATTTGTCATGGTTTTAGCTCTAGAGTCTTGCAGGAGTGCAAGAACACGCTAATCTTGAGAGGGTTATTGAAGGGGCATTTTGAGGCATCAAAGGAAGGGAATCAGGCAGGAAAATCTGACAAACCCTCCTGCCTCGGAACCGTCGAAGGGCAAAGACACAGTCAAGTTTGTCGGATCCAATAGCTATTGGATCCGACAAGGCTTTATCACCTTTGGTTCCATCCGTATCTTTGGAACCATCTAGGAGTCATAAAAGATCCAGGTCTCCCTGCTTGGAACTTGTGCGTTCTGTACCACAGTCCCCACTTCTCTAGTCCTTGGTGGGCAGTCGCCGATCGTCCACCCATTCCTCTCGATCATCCAGGAGCCTTTCAGCTGACTATGTGGAAAGGGTGGTGAAGAGGCTACTCAGGACACCAGCCTTGGCTAAAAATTTATCGAGCCCAGCCCATATGGAATTGGAGCCGACTGGCCAACCTACTTTGTCGTCAATTCCTCCTTCGACTCACTTGAGTTCGGAGCCAGAGTGCATGGGGGTCATTGTGTTGGAACCATCAGTCTGAAAACCCCGGGTCTCTCTGGTCTGACATTCGCTCCGATCCTGTCGATACCACCTTCTCTCAAGGGATGTGGAGGCCGACACTCCCTCGCCGGATCTGGGGGGGAGAGTGAAATCGGACCCTTGTCGGATCCTACTCTCCCACTCAGAGCTTTGGTGCAGGCGAGTTCGGTGCCTATATCGGCCTCAGAGCCATCACCCTCAGTTCGGTGGAGATCTCCTGGCTCTTCGGAGCTGGAGACTCTGGGCCAAGATCGTGGTGCCTTCGAGGTGATGAGGAATGTGCTGACCTCAATTCAAAAAAACACAAAGGCCAGCAGACTGTGGTATAGAAATTCTTCATTAAAGCATGTATAAATAGAGAAGTAACAAACCAGTTTCAGCTAAGCAGGTTAAGCAGCCTTCATCAGTGTTAAATCCTGAAGACCGCTCCACCCTCAGCTCCAGTTGCTCCTTCCCCTTCTGGGCCAGTGTCTGCCTCTGAACTACCCTTCCTCCCCAGGCTTAGGGAACCAATGCCCCAGGACACCCCTTAGGGTGACCCCCCCCTTCCGAAACCTCTGCAGAGCACCCCTCGGAGGAGGTCCCTCAGAAGAGGACTTGCAAGAGGAAGCATTTGGACTCCCCTGAGTCCCTCACATCAGACACAGACTTGGAGGACTCAGAAGGGTCCCCACGGTCCCCCTCTGAGGATGTCTCATTTTCAGACATCCTGGAACTCCTCAAGCAGAGGGGTGGCTGGAAACCCTTTCCCCTTCTGAAGATGAGTCCATGTACTTGGATGCATGCGGTTCCCGACTCTCTATCTCTTGGGTGTCTCCACCCTTCGACCCATTATTAGGTGCAGTGAGTTGAAAGGCGTGGAGCTCTCCAGACTCTATAGAACCAGTTCCGTGGAAGCCCAATAAGTTTATCACTGCACCGGACGGCAAAGCTTTCCTGACTAAGTGTGTGCCAGTTGATGCTATGGTGGTTACGGCAGCCACAAAGAAGGAATTAGCATAAACTTCTTCTGTCCATCCACCGAACAAGGAGTCCCATACAATGGACAGATATGGGAAGCATATCTTTTCTGCAGCAGCCTTTACCCTTAGGTCACTGAATTATTTCTCCCATTTTACCTGTCTCCAGAGGGATCTTCTGAAAGAGCTAGGAGATCCTACAGGATCCTACAGGTGCGGGAAATGCAGACAGAGCTGCTTCTCAGCTTGCAACCTTATCTTCTGTAGTTAACTCCTCCATATGGCTTATCTCCTACACAGCCGATGGAGAGAGCAGGGCTGCAGGCACAGGAGTTGCCTTACGGAGACATTCAGGGATGCGCCTTTGTCAGTTTGCGGAGTCCTACAAGTCTTTCTTTACCAGTGCCCTATTTGATGGCTCATCATTGCTCCTGCCCAAGTTAAGAGACTCACCAGGTGCGAACAAGATGGCAAAACTCTCTCTGCCATGGAAGTACGTTTCTCCGCGCCTACTAGACCTTATCTCAAAGGTCAGAAAGGCAGGAAAATGTGGTTCCAGAAATTCCAGGGAGCTTTGCCTGATGCACATGGTGACTTTCCCCCAGGGGCAGAGGGGGGAACAGTAATGGGAGATCCCACCCTCGTGGCAGAGGGGGGGTCCGCAGAGTCAGGGTGACAGAGATACATTCTCGGGTAGGCCCTTCCAGCACTCCTGAAAGGAGGCCTGCCTGTCCACGTCTGGAGGCAGTCAGGGCAGATTGTCACTGTACCCAGAAGCCTGGCAAAGTATCACAAAAGACACATGGGTACAGGTGGTAATATCCAGGGGATACAGTATTCCTTTCTCCATGCCACCTCTACCAGAAAACAAAAATCCATCCCAGATGGGCCACCCAATCTAAGGGAACAAGCAACCCTAGAAGTTCAATGGTTGCTAGAAAAATGAGCCATCCAAGAAGTCCCTGCAGACCAAATCAGATCCAGAACTTACTCAAGGTTCTTTTTAGTTCCAAAGAAGATAGGTGACTGGAAGCCCATTTTGGATCTCAGCAGACTCAACAAGTCTGTCACGAAGACAAAGTTCTGGATGGTGACACTGCAGTTTATACTTCCCTTTTTGGGAAAGGACGATTGGATGTGCTCCATCGATCTCCAGGATGCGTACTACAATATCAAGATGGACAGGTGATCCAGGAGATATCTACGCTTCCGGCTGGGAGCCAGTCACTACCAGTTCAGAGCTCTGCACTTTGGTCTCACCACAGCCCCCAGGGTGTTCACCAAATGCATGGCAGTAGTCACGGCTCATCTGAGGCATCTAGGATTCCGGCTGATGTTCATCGTGTTTCACTGTTGCAGTCATGACTGTAGGGTTCTCCCCTGCCGGCAGGCAGCCCTCGGTCGGCCAGAATCCCAAAGTCTGGGACCGGCGTCGGCTGTTCAACCATGCTCCTTGACGTCAGAGCGCCAGGAGTATAAAGCTGACAGCCGACGCCATCTTCTCCAGTCTTTCTTGCCATGCAGTGATAGCAGTTTGCAAGTGCCGGTCGGCTGACTCCTGACAAATTTTTCTATATACTTCGGTCCAAAGACTTTCTTCTCCACTCAAAGCTAAGTACCCGTTGAAACTTTTTCTTGCTCCACTCCGATGTCAAGAAAAAGTTAATAATTGTATTTCATGTGGGAAGCAAATACCTCATAAGGATTTTCATTCTTACTGTATTCCTTGCTTAGGCCCTGACCACAACGTAGCTAGTTGTCAGTTTTGTGATAGATTCAATCAACGTACAATTAAGCGAGGGTACGATTTTGCTTTTCATTACTTCGGTAGGTGCTTTAACTACAAACGGTCCCGGCTACCGGAGTTCACAAATGTCGCAAGGATAAAGACAGGCCTCCGAGGTCCAAATCTGATGATAGCGCACAAGCGGAGCCAGCTTCAGGTTCGGCCGTCGTCAGTGAGGCGCTATTGCAGCCCCTGTCGTCAGCCATTTCAGAACCGACGGCCGAAACGGACTCTCATGAGGAGCCAACCAGGCCTTTAAATATTTCTGTTGCAGGACCTTCGGACAATGCTCCTTCGGATGGGTCCGGAGCCGCTGTGCAGGTACCGGCTTCCGAAGGGGTTTTCAGGCCTGCTCAGCTACTAGTAAAGGCAAAGCCAAAGACAAAGGCAAAGGCTCCTTCTAAATCAAAGACTTCGACACAGGCCTCTTCTGAACCGGCTCCCAAGTCACAGAAACAGTTACTCAAGATGGCGGAGGATTTACTTACTATGATTAGGGGTTCACATCCCCCTCCAGACAAAAGGCCAAGGCAGGATGTTTATTATGATTCCTCTGATCAGGCTTCTGTTTCCTCAGTTTCTTCTTCTGATCAGGCTTCCCCAACATAGACCCCTGGCTATTCCTCCTGTTTTGGATATTGTGGATGATGCCTTTTCGGATGCTAACTTAACCCCTGACTCTTTTCCTCCTGCTCCTGTTAAGCCTGATAGATATTACAGGGTTCCTGATTCCCATCAGTTTTTATTCAAGAACCCTGCTGCTGACCCTGAAACCATTTCTCAGGGTCCTAAGGGAGTTAAGGCCGCTTCTGCAAAAATCCCATTCCTACTGAAAAGGATTCTCGATCCTTAGAAAGATGGGGCAAAAAGGTGTACACTTCTGCTACTTTGTCCATTAGGGCTTTAAACTGTTAATTTCATATGCTTAAATACCAGCAATTTCTCTTGTCTGTCTTAAAACAAAAGCTTACTTCCATTTCTGCCTGTGCAGATGATAAGGAATTGCATGACTTATTGCATGCCACTGAACAGGTTGGGAAGCATGGTTTACACTGTGGATTTGATGCCTTGGAGGCTTCTTGTAGGGCTGCGGCCTCTGGCACAGTCATTAGAAGGCATGCGTGGCTAAAGGAACAAAATTTACCTGAGCAAGTAAAGGGTAAATTATTGGATGCTCCTGTTCAGCATAATGTTTTGTTTGGATCAAAAGCTGAAGAGGTGATTAAAAAGATGGAGGATAAGGCGAAATCCATGCAAACAGTTAAAGATTTCTTACAAGTACAGCCACCTAGATTTAGCAGGAATTGGCCTTCAAAAAATTGGTCCTTTCCCACTTCAGACAGGCCTCAGAGGGGTAGATATAGACGCTCCAGAGGGAGGCCTCAAACACAAGCTGCTTATAGACCAAGACAGTGGACTGCTTCCACCCCTAGGGGAGGAGAGGACAGGTCACAATCTCAAAGGAAACAAACTCAATGACTCCCTCTGTTGGGCTACAGGAACGTCTTACCTGGAAGCCCCTCTTGGAGGAAAACTCTCTTTTTTTATCAAAATTGGACTCAAATAACCCAAGACAAATGGGTTTTGGATGTGGTTTTAAGAGGTTACAAATTCCATTTTCATACCTTGCCAAGGCCAAGCGGATGGCCAGACCTTCCAAAACATCAATGGACGGAGGCCTTAAACCAGGTGGAAGCTCTTTTGGCTATGAATGCCATAGAACTGGTTCCTCTTTCAGAGATGGGAAAAGGTTTTTACTCAAGGCTGTTTCTAGTCCCAAGGAAGCAAAACTCATGGAGACCCATTCTGGATCTGTCGGTCTTGAACACCTTTCTAGAGATTCCAAAATTCAAGATGCTTACTCTACAGCAGCTACTTCCATTGCTGTCCAAAGATGCTTGGATGGTAACTTTGGATTTAAAGGAGGCATATTTACACATCCCCATCAGGCAGGATCGCAGAAAATACCTCAGGTTCAAGGCCGGATCGAGGCACTTTCAATTCTCTGCTGCCCTTTGGATTGTCTACTGCGCCCAGGGTCTTCACCAAATGCCTGGCTCCAGTAGTAGCTTACTGCAGACTCAAGGGAATTCAAATTTACCCTTATCTGGACGATTGTCTAATTCAGGCAGACAGCAAGGATGTCTTACTCCAGCATCTAGAATTTGTACAGAACCTCCTCAAGTTCCTGGGATTCTCTGTAAACATAAAAAAGTCAAATTTGACACCATCACAACAGATAACTTTTCTGGGTGCACTTCTAAACACCACAACCCAGATGACATTTCTGACATCCGAAAAACAATTACAGCTGGCTTCAACTTTCAAAACCTTGGCAACTCTAACTCAACTATCTGCAAGGAAATTCCTGCAGGCTTTGGGTTACATGGCCTCCTGCATCCTTCTCGTACCATATGCAAGACTACACATGAGGAAAATACAGTGGTACCTAAAAAGTGTATGGTCTCAGCATTGCCACAGTTTAGACATACTGATCTCCGTCCTTCCCTGTCTTTAAAAGGAATTTCTTTGGTGGTCCAGGGCATGTGCTCTAAACAAAGGGAAACCCTTTCGTCTACCTCCTGCCACTCAGATTCTAACCACGGACGCCTCGGATTATGCTTGGGGAGCCCATTTTCAGGGCAATTGTCTGCAGGGCCTTTGGACAAAGGATCAGAAGAACCTGCATATCAACTTAAAGGAAATGTTAGCCATTCAGAAAGCTCTATTGGCCTTCAGGAATCTTTTACAACCAGGACAACTACTAATTCGGACAGACAACACCACAGTTATGTGGTACATAAACAAGCAAGGGGGATCTCATTCCTACCCCCTTTGCAGACTAGCCATGGATCTATGGAACACAGCTCTAGCTTGCAATCTGGATCTTCAAGCTCAGTTTCTGCCAAGGAAACAAAACGTCCTGGCAGACAGTCTGAGCAGAAACCTTTCGGATCCACACGAGTGGATGCTAGACACCAAAATATTCAGGATGATAACAGCAGTCTGGGGATGTCCTCACATAGACCTCTTTGCATCCCATCTCAATCATCAACTACAGAATTTTTGCACCAGGACTTTCCACAGAGAAGCTTGGAAAGTGGATGCCCTGTCATTCAGTTGGAGGAACCTCTCGGAATATGCCTTTCCGCCTCTTCCTCTTCTTCCACAGGTTTTATTGAAGATAAAACAGGACAAGCCCAAGATGATAATCTTACTGGCTCCAAATTGGCCTCGGCAGTTTTTGTGTCCAACTCTAAAAAACCTATGCCTGGAGCCCCCTTGGGTTTTACCTCCGTCTCCGAACCTTCTGTCCCAGCATCAGGGTCAGGTTCTACACTCTCATGTCAGAACTCTCAGCCTGGCGGCCTGGTTAATCCAGGGCCTTTGATTTCTTCTTTACTGCCCAAGCAGGTTATGGATGTCATTTTAGAAGCCAGATGTCCTAGCACTAGAAAATCTTATGCAGGAAAATGGAAAAGATTTTGCTCCTGGATGCAGGCTCAGGATTCTGATCCTCTTCTTCCTAACATTACTTTAATTTTACTTTACTTGACAGATCTCTTACATAAGGGTCTCTTACTCTTCCATTAAGATACATGCCTCTGCTATTTCTGCTCATTATAATACAGACCCTCCCATCTTTTCCCACCAGCTCATGAGACAGTTTCTCAGAGGAGCTAAGAATTTAAGACCTCCTAGATCTCCTCCCATTCCTGCTTGGGATCTCAACTATGTTTTGGAAAAACTAACCTTGCCTCCTTTTGAGCCTGCTGCCTCTTCTGACATCAAGTTTTTATCTTGGAAGACAGCTATCCTGTTAGCCCTAACCTCTGCCAGGAGAGTTTCAGAGTTACAAGCTCTTGGCTGTGGAACCTTATATTATTTTTCATCAAGACAGGGTATCTTTGAGGACTAATCCTACCTTCATGCCTAAGGTGGTTTCCAAAGTGGCTTTAAATCAAACTATCCATTTGCCAACCTTTTTCCCCACTCCTCAAAATAAAGGGGAAAGGATCTTACATTCCTTGGATGTACACAGACAACTACGTTTTTACCTGAACAGAACCAAGGACATCAGAAAATCAGAACAATTGTTTGTTTCTTATGCTTCAAGTTCCTAAGGTAAAGCCATTTCAAAACAGACCATTTCTAAATGGATTGCTCATGAAATCAGATTTTGTTATTCTCACCATGGAAAGCAAATCCCAGGGAGTATACGGACTCATTCGACCAGAGCTGCTGCCACTTCTGCCTTCCTCAGGGGAGTTCCTACCAAGGACATTTTGGAAGCTGCAACTTGGAGTTCAGTGCATACTTTTTCTAAGCACTACAATCTACCTCTCTACTCTAAGTCTAGGGCAGGCTTTGCCTCTGCAGTCTTGCAGGGCCTTTTAGCCGCTTCCTCTTTATGACCACCTCCCTTTCTTTCAGCTTTGGGATTCTACCCTACAGTCATGACTGCAACAGTGAAACACGATGAACATAGTACAGTTGTGAACACCTACCATAAATGTAGATGTTCGAGTGTCTTCACTGTTGCAGTGTGTCCCTCCTGTCCTCTTATTTTTACTTTTGTGTATTTCCTTTTTCACCATTCTTCTGAGGTGTATTTGCAAAGGTTATGGGACCTTTTTCATTTTGGGACTCCTGACATCTGGGGCAAGAAAAACTGGAGAAGATGGCGTCGGCTGTCACCTTTATACTCCTGGCACTCTGACGTCAAGGAGCATGGTTGAACAGCCGACGCCGGACCCAGACTTTGGGATTCTGGCCGACCGAGGGCTGCCTGCCGGCAGGGGAGAACCCTACAGTCATGACTGCAACAGTGAAGACACTCGAACATCTACATTTATGGTAGGTGTACACAACTGTACTTTTCCATACTTAGATGACTGGCTCCTTACCACCACCACCGAGCATCGACTAACCGAGGCAAAGGGTACCACATTTCGCCTTTGCTCACAGCTAGGCATCACTATAAACTACAAAAAGTGTGCCTTGTTGCCCTGTCAATATATTACATTTATAGGGGCAGACTTAGATACAAAAGACACAATAGCAAAATTGCCTCAGGAGAGGGCATCCACCATATGACAAGTTTCAATCTTAATCGAGAAGTAAAAGATTCACTCAAGATTTTTTCTCAAAGTCCTGGGCTCAGTGGCAGCAGCAATAACACTAGTTCCCTTGGCATGCTTCCACATGAGGATATTACAGTGGCTCCTATTTGCTCATTTTTCCATGCAAGATCTACCCATGTCACACGAAATTCTCATCACGAAGACCTGCAAGAAGGACCTAAAATGGTGGTTTCAGTCTACGCAGGTTACGTTAGCCAGACCGTTCATCCTCCCCCAACAGTAGCCACAGTGACCAAGGACGCTTTCCAGATAGGGTGGGGGGGCATCATCTGAGACAGACTGTTCAAGGAACTTGGCAACAACACAAGCACCACTTGCACATCAACATCCTAGAGATGAGAGCAGTGCTCCTGGCATTGCAAGCACTACAGGACTCTCTACCTATGGGGATGATCGGAATTCAAACAGACATATCAGTAGTGTGGTACATCAACAAGCAGGGCGGAACCAGATCCTACCCCTTGTGTCGAGAGGCTCTAAGAGTATGGCAGTGGGCATTGTCTTCCCAGTGCTTTCTGATTGTGATGCACATTCTGGGGAAATCCAGTGTGATAGCAAACAAGCTGAGCAGAGCTATCCTTATGCCTCATGAGTGGTCCCTGAAGCAGGATATTGCGAACCAAATTTTTCGCAAGTGGGGTCAGCCTTGCTGCGACCTTTTTGCCACTTCCATCAGTACCAAATGCAGTAGCTATTTCGCCCTAGTCCCCCACCGGGACAGTCACCCACGGATGGACTTGTTCATGACTGGCCCCCAAGACTTCTTTATGCTTTTCCCCCATTTCCTCTAATACCCAAGGTTCTTCAGAAAGCAATGTCATTGGGTTGCAAACTGATGATCATTGCCCCTTGCTGGCCTCGTCAAATATGGTTCCCCTTTCTATGGCCCCATCTCCAGGAGGAGCCTTGGATCCTGGACCCAGTTGCAGAGCTTCTGATGCATCAGTCAGGTGCACTCCATCCTTCCAGACAGACCCTCAAGCTGACAGCTTGGTTCCTCCACTTCCTGTCTTAGCCAGGCTTCCTGACATCTCTCCAGCAGTACAACATATTTTAATTTCCTCTCACAAATCCTCAATGAGAAAACTTTATACTAGCAAATGGAAGCGGTTCTCCTGTTGGGCAGCCAAAAATAGCATTGACCTTTTTTACTGCACCTATTTCAAAGATCCTCAAATTTCTTGCTGAAACCTTTAACCAAGGAGCAGCAGCTGCAACTATCTGAGTTCAGTTGGCTGCTATTTCCAACTATCATGTGGGCGAAATGGCTCCAATGTCATGTCTCACAGGTTATGCAAAGCTTTCCTAAAAGGTTCTATCCTCTTGAGACCCCCAATAAGAGAAGACCCTCCTCCTTGGGATCTAAATTTAGTCCTAGCTGCCTTGATTCTTCCCTTTGAACTGGCTAATACTTGTTCTCTAAAATTCTTGTCTTGGAAAACTATTTTCTTGACTGCCATTACCTCAGCTAGGGGGGTATCAGAATTACAAGCTCTATCCATTCACCCCCCCCTTACTTAATTTTGCACAAGGATAGGGTTTCTCTCAGAACCAACCCCTCCTTCCTACCAAATGTTTGCTCAGAGTTCAATCTGAATCAATCAGAACTACCTGTACTCTTCCCTAATGATGGCAGCAAGGCAGAATATAAACTCCACCAGCTGGATGTTCATAGACAGTTACATTTTTACTTACGCAGGACAAAAGAATTCAGAAATCTGACCAATTGTTTGTATCCTTTGCAGAAAACAGTAAGGAAACTTCAGTCTCAAAAGTAACTTTATCAAAATGGCTTTCAGACACCATCACTTACGTCTATAATTCACAGAACAAGCAGCTGCCAGGAAAAATTAGAGGACACTCAACTAGGGCCTTGCCTACTGCCTTTCAGGCCAGCCTGCCTTTAGACTCAATTCATGTGGTAGCTAAGTGGGTTAATCCCCATACCTTCATCACTCATTACAAAGTAGATGTGGCCTCCCAGAACAGGGCATCCTTTGGTTCCACAGTCCTGAAGAGTCTATTCCATTGAGCCACACAAGAAGAAGGTGCTGGGGACATGGTCCCAACCAGCAAGAAGGAAGGTGAGATAAGGGCAACATTAAAGAAGCTCTGTACTTGTCCTTGATCTCGCCTTCCTTCTTGCATCCCATCCTCCTTCCCCCTCCTAAAAGATCAAGAGGAATTATCCATCATTCGCCTACATAGGCTATGATTCCCTTCCTGCCTTGTGAGTTGGATAGACTTAGAGTCCTTCTACTGCTATTTTGGTGGGATATATATGTATATCTATCTATCTATTTATATATATATATATATATATATATATATATATATATATATATATAATCTGTATACAGTTATATACATATGTATGTATAGTTCTTGTACATGTCTATCTATATTTGTACATTATAGTGTAGTGTTATGGGTTATCACAAACGAGAACTAGGTAACTCTCGCTAGGCATGTTGGGATAGGGTCTAGCCTTGAGCCAGTGGAAGCTTTTGAGCTGTAGAATGTGGCCGAGTCGGAGCGGAGGATCTGCTCTGAACCCAACCAACAAGAAGTAAGGCGAGATCAAGGATAACAAATATGGAACATTATGGTGAGTACATAACTTCTTTTTATTATAATCCAAAAACCCTTTCTCCTGGATATAAAAATGAACTTGATTATCAGTTGATGCTACTGTAACAAAAAAACTGCAGTTTGAAATTAGAGTCACAATTTCAGGACTCACATTTATAGGTTTCCAGTTAAATACGTTTCATTGTGAAAAGTCTATAAACAACAAGTTCAAATTCATTATCAAACCCCAATATGCGTTTTCACTTTCTTCACAACTGCACATCAACATTGCAAACAAAAAGTGGCTATTTTGGTGAAAGACTTGTGAAAACAAAGGACAGTTATTGGATTAATGCAAAGCAATCATTAATATGGTTAGTTTGGAGAGGAAGGGGTGCATGTATGTGTGTGTCCAAGAACAGCATTTTGAAATACGTTAATGTAATCATTAACTTATGAAAACCCCTTTCCCTATCAATACAAGACACATCAATGCATACACATGCAACTTCTTTCGGGGACAAATGCAAGATTAGGGTTAGCGGCAGAGGCAGGTTTAGGTATAGCATGCATGAGTAAGGTGTTGTTTATCCTTTATTCATTCCTTTGAGCACTCATTGCTTATATGTTGCTTAACATCATTTTATTTTGTTTTTTTATTTACCCTTTGCTGACTGGGTTAGTCCCACTAGACCAATGGCCTCTTTTCAGGGGAAACCTGAAGTGGTATAGGGGAAATTTGGCTAGGTTATTGGGAAACTTCCCCTACTCTTTCTGATAAATGGTGTGGGATCTTTTACATGTACCACCAACTCAGGCAGATTTGTCCTCTGTTTAATATCTCCTCTAAAGGATGTCACAATTAGTGCAGCACCTCCCTTACGCTGTACTCTAGTGTCTGTATTGGTAAATTAGTACAACTACCTACTGTGGGAATATAACCCAAAGCCTTGATCACCAAAGGCAAGTGGTACTCCCTGTTAAGCTACTGAGGTTGCTGTCATTTGTTGCTGAATGAGTGCTACTGTCTAGTAAATTGTGTACAATGTTAATACTGTCTACATTTTTGTATACTTTATTTACTGCAATTGCTGTGAATGTTGCTTAATGTTATTAAATGAATGCTTCTAGATAGTACATTTTGTGGATACTAATGATTCTCTCTAAATTGCTCTATACTTTTGTCTGCTGGAAATAGCTGTGAATGTATATATAATACATCTCAAACCAGAATTACTGATTTCTGTTTACTTCCCCAGGGTACTGCTTACCATAGGTTCTGCCCACTCTGACTCTTGTAGTTACCAAATAAAAATAAATTGAATAAACAAACAAACCACAAATAAACAAAAAAAAACAACAAAAAAAAAAAAGCATATTGCAGAGGTCATACACAGACTTCTCCCCCCTGCTACCAGCTTCACCTTACTTTTGGGCAAAAGGTTATAGTTGCTCTGCATCAAGTACAGTGTTTGAATGAAGCTGGTTGTCAGAACGTTTTAGAGAAGAGAAAGTTTTTTTTTCCAATAAACGTCATTAAAACAGCATTTTGTTTTTCTTCTAGGTACTTCTTTTTCTTCCTTTGCTTGTTTACTTTATTGGCGCTGTTACTGGTAAGCATCTTTTTGTTTTCTTTTAATTACTGGAATGCAACAAAATGGTTTGAGAATATTGTCCTTTTATTAATAAACAGCAGTACATTTTAAAACCACTACTAGTAGAAGACATAGAGCAAGTGCAACCAGGAGACTTGGCTTTAACTCTCATAGCATCCAGCTTTCTAACCGACTCCTTTCAAGTTGATGGGTTGTCAGGTGCCCTTTCTTTTATAATCTCATTTGAGAATGCATACAGAGAAGAATTTACCTCATGTGATGAGGATTTTTCAAAAATCTCCCTGACCCCTGTGAGGAGCCCTTCCATTTGTCACCAGATTTTTGATGGGCGCTCAGAACATCAGACATAAAGATTACAATTGTCATGTCACAGCTTTTTGAGAAAAATGAGAAATTGTGTTGCATTTTTTTCACTTTCTCCCTTTCTCTGATTTGGTTGTAGTCTTGGAATTGGTGAATAGATTGAATTTGGAGGTGGGAGTTTGCCCACAAGTGAGCCAGCTGGTTACCCATCCAGTGACATAAGGGTTAATCTCCAGCTAGGAGAGTTTCTCAATGATACCTGAGTGGGAGATTGTGTCAAAAGCCTTGGTCAAGTCAAGATAGGTGGTAGGTACTCTTTTGCCTTCATCTAGGGCTTTGGTGACATTCTCAAAGAAGTCCACCAGGTTTAATAAGCATGATCTACCCTTAGCAAAGCCAAACTGGGTCGGGTCAAGAGTTTGAAGGTCATCTATGTCCTTGTTGATAAGGTCCATGATGATTCTTTCCATGGCTTTGCAGATAAGGCAGGTTAGGCTTATGGATCGATAGTTCCCAGGGTCGGTTAATGGACCCCCTTTGTGTAAGGGGATTACTGTTGCTGTTCTCCACTCTGCTGTAACAAAGCCAGTGCTCAGGCTGTAGTTAAACAGTATGTCAAGTGGTGGTTTTACTAGGTCTTGTTTTAGATTGTTTAGTAAGCAGCCTGGGATGTCATCTGGTCCCATAGAGGCTGTTTTTTTGGCCTTGGAGAGCACAGATATGACCTGCTCTGCAGAGATTCTAGGCAGAGGGCTGGTGTCAAGTATGCTTTGGGTATGGTTGATGGGGACAGGAGGGGTGAAGTTTGCTCCAAATCTGTCAGCTGGCCGGTTGGCAATTTCCTTAGGTTTAGTATGAGTGGTACCATCCACGACACGTTCAGCACATAGCTGGGCACCTGGACAACTGATTGGGCTTTAAGACAATTCTCACTCACCAGCATGGTAGTATTTGTTTACACAGAGTATGAGACAACAATTCAAAGCTGCAGTTTATTAACACTGTTATGTTTTCAGTAATTCGTATGTTTCTGTACTACTGTAGTTTTGTTTTGTCTGCTCTTCACTGCAGAATGGTAAACTGGATCCAAGACGCTTGTGTTTGCCATTGGTCCAGGTCATGAGTGTAAAAGGTCAATTTCAGATCAGCAAGCTTATTAGTTTAACACAAACAAAACTACAAAAAAAAGTCTGGCCACAATTAGTTTAGTGTAAAAGGAGCAAACATAAAACAGTTTTGTATTTTAAATTGTATATTTATGCTTTTATATACTGTATATTCCATACTGTACTTATGTTATATTCTGTTAACTGCTGTTGGAGCTTTTCTCTCTGGGCCTCCACTGAAAATGGGCTCTGCTTGGCCCAGTGGACTTCCTCCCGGTCATCAAACTGGAAATAAAATAGATAAATACATTTGGGAAGAGTGGGAAGATGGCAAAGAGAGACAGAGAGCATGGGAGAATATGGAATCACATCTCTTATTCCTAGATACCTCTAACTGAAATTTTTAGCCTAGCCCAGTTGTAAAATTGCACTTAATTTACATGTGAAATGTTGGGACTGAGGCTGAGTGATGCAGCATTTTATTTTGCTGGGTGAAATTTCTGGGAGTTATGCCACCATTACACTGTATGAGGCATGCTTTTTCTCAGGATCACTGCAGCACTTGAGTCTCAAGCACTCAAAAGACAGGGTCTCAAAGCCAGGAACTTGAAGGCCTTGTAGCTCATATGAGCCACTGCTTGTGCATGAACTTAAATATGAGTTCAGTCAATCAGCCATGCACAGGGAGCAGGATGGGATTTTAGGGTTAAGTGGTGTGAGGGGGGTGTAGAGTTAGGGACTGGGAAGGGAGTTTTAAGTTTATGAGGCAAGGGTCCCTGGCACAAAGTGTTAGGGGATGGGATTAGGCATCTGATCCCAGTCAGATAGCCTTATAGTGCGATACCAGCTTCTAAAAGATGGTTTTGCACTTGAGATCAAACCCGAGGACTGTAGTGCTGCGTTTGTGGTCCGAAATGTAGCAACTGCTTGCTATAAATGTAGAAAGCAATTTGCTACAGTTTAAAAGAAAAAAAAAGTTCTTATTTTTTTTTAAATGAAACTTGAGCACTGTATATCTCCATTCCTGCTATAAACTGTGGAAACTGCTAGCTACAATGGGGTAATTCAAGAGCACCAGGTCCTTTTTTGTTTTGTTTTGCTTCTTAGTTGTTGAGGGGCACCTTATAAAAGGAATGTTCCAGGAGCTAGATAAGACAGCTTTGCGTCAAAAAGCTGTACTTTTATAGGGTCAGGTGTTGAGAGAGCTGCATAGAAACAGGAGTGGGCTAAAGTCCCTTTGCCTCCCCAGTACCCCCTTATTTAAAAATAAGAACTCCGTGGTCTGACAGTAGTAGGGAAAGGGCAACAATTACCTATATTCAATGCATATCATGCTCTATTACTCACACAGTATCATCACATATTAAAGAAAATGCAAATGAAACTAATTTGGTACACCGTAAAAAAAATGCCAAACAGTAAATTTCAGATGTTAAACATCAAGTGGCAGTTTCTCAACAAAGTTTAAAAAAAATGTGTGACATTCAGAGACAGTTCCATTCCCTTTCAATGGTTGCATGGAAATGTCTTTAACTTCATGTTCCCTTTTTCACATCCAAGTTCTTTAAATTATACAGTAACCGTAGTAATGTTTCCTACTTAGAATGTATTGTCACAGCTTCCATACTAAGCTTAACACACCCCCTAATGAAGTGAGTGATATTACTATATACAATATCAAATTCTGCAGTGTTTGTTTCAAAAAGTGAGTTATTTTTGCAATGAATTTTGTTGATAAGGATTGACCCTTGAAGGTTTTTTTGAAGTTGAAAATTCTTGGCTTGATGTTGTTAAAGTTTGACCCACGATATGTCACTGTCTGCATTGCTGTATAAACTATTTTTTCCATCCTAAGTGCATCAGCAGGAGAGTCTTGCATCCAGCAAGACAAATTATCATTTATGTCTAACAAATGGAAAACCCTCCACTGAAAACTAACATGTGACAGTTTATTAGTGAAACCATGATATAAGTAAGCATTGGTTTCTGTAATGAACATGGAACGTTTAAGTACCCATAATGCTTTGCTTGTGTATATAAATCATTATCAATACCTAATTTGGCATAATTTTGTCTGAGTAACCATAAGGGAAAAATTAATCACCAGTAAAGGTAAACATCAAGTAAATGTCATATTTTTGTTTTGTTTTCAAACCACTTGAAGCTCTAACCTCAGGATTGTATTTAGAAATAAAATAACCTGAAAACCCAGGTGAATGAAAATGACTTTAAGTTAAGATCTTACTAACAATACCCAGTATACAATAAACTCATAAAAGGAAGAAAGATCATTATAGATTACATCTCCACAGTTAAAAGTTGGCAGAGGTTTTAGCCAGTCCTCCCTCAGTTCCAGGGAGAATATAGTTTGTATTCTGTTTAGCTTGGGGAAGCAGTGTATGTGCAATGCTAATGTGTGCTGATTTGCTTTGGATATTGCTAACACCTACAGAAATTGCTGCACAAATGTGACCTGTTCAAAGGTTCATAGGCTGTTACTAGGCTAATGACCCCTAGGGCCTTCATAAACCTAGTTGTTCACACCAACCCAGTTTTGTCCCTGACTACCTTGGTCACCTATTAGGAAGGAGAGTATGTTGTTAAGGAGGTAGTTAAGGGATTTTGAAGAGGGGGCTGTTAATTGGAGAATATTTTACTTACTGATTGCCTTTGTCCATCAGAACATAGGAGCTAGACTGGGAGTGAATTGCTATTTCCCATCCAATTGTCAAGGTTGCGTTTGAATAGGGTCACTGAAGAACTCTGATCCATATGAACGGGGAAACTCTTCCATAACATGTTTACTTCTCATGTGAATTTTAAATGCTTGGATCTAGTGTTGCTAGTGCTGTTTGTTTTGCCGATTTGCAAAAGATCCATCAGGGCTGGATCTTATGTTTCCTTTTAAGCAAGGCATAAATTACCTTTCAGAAGCCTGTAGGATACCGAGAATAGAGACAGGGCCTTTAGGTGATTTCTGTAGGACAGGGTATTCATGCCCTGGATTCTCCCGGTGAGGAACCTTTGTGGGTATTCCAACTGCTGCAAGTGTTTGGTTAGGTAAATGCCAAAGTGAGCATTGCACGTGATGGGTCTGATAACGGCTGAGTAGAGTGGTATTATAACTTCCTTGTACCTGAATGCCGTACCCTTAGCTAAAAAGTTGAACGGCAAAAAGATATTCTTACTATCTTTACTACTTGTTGGTCAAAGTTCAGATTAGTATCTACATATGTTCACAGATCCTTGACTACTAGATCGACTCTTGGGGTATTTTATCAGTGGAGTAATTAAACTGCTTGGACTGTTTCCCAAAGGGAATTATAATGCATTTCTCAGTGTTGAGTTTTAAATGTGGCTTCTGCACCAGTCATTTGTCTGTGTTAGACACTCTTACAAGATGTTGGTGCCATGGGGGAATCTTGGATAGCTCC
This sequence comes from Protopterus annectens, assembly GCF_019279795.1. Lineage (NCBI taxonomy): Eukaryota > Metazoa > Chordata > Ceratodontiformes > Protopteridae > Protopterus > Protopterus annectens. The sequence goes on from NC_056744.1 coordinate 1,563,261,878, forward strand.
GAGTTTATAGTGTGTGAACTTGATGAGCAAAAAGCCTTTGACATCAGCTGTGACTTTTGAAGTAGATGCTGAACAGCAAAGGAGTAGCTAGGCCATTTGGAGTTCAAGGTGAGACCCTCCTTTGCCCCCCCACCCACCCCCTGGCCTACAGAGCAAAAAATATATATTTTTTGAATAGTTGTTGGAAAAAAATGTCTTGAACAACTTTTCACAAAAAACATAGACAAGTAGGGTCAAACGCAAGTCCAAACAGGACATTTTATTGAAAGTATAAAGCATTTTTCAGAATTAATCATTTAACTGTCACATAACGCATAACCAAACATAACACAGCTTTAGCAATTTAAAGAAACCACACAGGTATTGACAGTAAAGCAGAGTTATGTACAATCCACATATCTTGGCAGGTACAATCCAAATGCCTACAGCAGCATAACAAATTATACTATTAATAGCCTGGTAAATATGAACTGTAACACAGAAAACCATGAATTGTGGCTGTAGCACAGACAAAAAAGTCATGATCTAAGGGAAAGCAACTACAATATACATCCTGACCCTTAAAAATATGTCTGTAATGTATACTGCACAAAAAGGTTTAGGGTGCATTGCAACACCATTTGTATTTGAATTTTACATCATACTGACAGTTCCGTGTAGCACAGTGTTTTAATAGTCAGTGTTAGCTCAGTGAACACATCATCTACACAGCAATAGGTGGTTTGTCTGCTAACAGCATACCCCATTGGCATAAGTAAACAGTACACACTTACACAGTGTGTGTTCACTGTTTTGCAGCAGGGGTGTGCTCTACTCGACAATACAGGCTGTACCTCTGAGTGCCTTGTTTCAGTTATAAAATGACCCCCAAGCCTAACACACAAGTAAATATAAATGGAAAGTGTATGCAACAGAAAAAATAAAAAAATTATTGGGGAAAAAAATGATCCCTTGGATTAAATTACTTCTGACAGTGTGAGTTACACTGGTTTTAGCTCATATGGACTAAGTACAGTTATTTTTACCTTTGTGATGAGAAATTTGGCTAGGTTTAAGATTGCCCCCAAGGGTAGATAGCCTAGTATTAACCTATAAACATAGGCACTCACAAACAATTGTTTTGTTACTGCACAAAACAAGCCATGATAGTTGCATATCCAGTTCTCAGTGAGCCTGATCATCAGGGGTTTAATCTTAGGTGAGTCATCAATAAATGAAGTGTCTGAGCTAAAATTAACTTAATTTTATTTAAAACATGCATTTTATAAAAGCCCAGTAGTAATCCTAAATATCAAATCCAATAACTGTTTGTAAACTTCATTATGTTACCTATTCTATTTTATGATGCTCTTCAGCTGAGTAAACACCAAAGGAGAAAGGATTCCAAAGCCCTTCACCAATCTCTGGCTCAGACATACAATAAAATACTTCGTTATTCTGCATGTCTACATTAATCGTGAGTCTCAGGAAGCCTATTAAGAATAAAAAGTACAGTGAGACCTCATATTTGATTGATTTTTCACCTTAATTCACCTATGCAACAAATGGACTTTCGGAGTATTAAGCAACATGTACTGAATACGTAGTCCTAGCCCCCAACCATCCCTTGCAACTGTCCAGATTTTCACCTCATAACATTTGTGGCTTTCTGGCTAATCTGCCAGGACTGAACTCATTAAATAATGACATGCATTTGTGTTTGACTTCATTTTCTTCAGAAAGTACATACTAATATAAATCCTGTTATTCTAGCAACTTTCTGCGTTTATGTTTTGTAAGAGCAATATTTAAAACCTGTCCCTGTTTTTGGGCATTTGACCCCATTATTTCAGGCTTTGTCCAGATTTCTTGTGCTAAGAAGTTGAGATGTATGCCTCCGTGGCACTGCTTTCATGAGAGACAGAGACACATGTGACTGTTTTCAGTGACCAAGAAGAGACTAGTAATACAAATTTGGCGGGTGTGGGTGGCTTGCCTCACATTGGGGATGCAGGGGAGACTGCCCTCCCCTGCAAAAACACTTACATTTCAGTCAGCCTAATCACAGGTTCATAGGACAATACTAGGCTATTGCCAAAATACGAAGAATAACAGCAACTGATGGAACAGTACTCTGTTCTCGGTCCACAGATTTGTTAAAAGACAAACGTGAAGTGCTTTTCGTTTGGTATAGTAACTCAAACGTCTTCAGATGACCTTGTATTTAAACAGTGTAATGATCAAAGTTTTTTGTTGGAAAAAATGTGAGTTACTCTACCAAACGAAAAGCGCTTCATGTTTATTGTCTTAACAAAAAGTTGTGGACCGAGACCCAAGGACTGTTCCTTCAGTTGCTGTTGTTGTTCTTCATATTTTGGTGGTAGTACTTGTGGATTTACTTGCGAATACTAGGCTATTGGGCAGGAGGCCCTTATAGCACCTGTTTCCCTTGTTCAGCAGGGACATAGGTGGGATCCCAGTGGTGTATCTTCTGTTTCCCATCCAGTCGTCCAGGTTCCTTTTAAAGAGGGCTAGTGAGATACTCTGCTTGACATGGAGAGAGTCTATTCCACAGATGGGGGAATCTTTGGGACGCAAATCTATCCCGCCAACAAGTTCTTTTAATGTCGCAGACCAGGTTGAGGCCTTGCATGTGTGTTGCGCGAGTGGAGTTTGACTTATGGATATGCAGCAACTCCATTAAGGATGGGTCTGAGATGGTCTTGTATGCCAGACACAGGTTACCTCTGAGCAGTCTGTATGAGACTGAGTAGAGAGAGAGGGCTTTTAGCCTATCTGTATTGATGTTTGAGACCCTGGATTTTCCTGACCAAGAACCTCTGTGGTCTATGCAGTTGCTGTATGTGCTGGGCAAGGTACATGCTGAAAGGGGCATTGTACTTGATAATAGGTCTGATAAAGGAGGCATACACATGTTATCACCTGCTTGTTCCTGGATGAAATACCTTTGCGTATGAGGTGGGCCATGTAGAAAGCCAGAGACAACGTGGTGGTCAAAAGTCAGGTTGCTATCAACCTGGGTGCCCAAGTCCCTCACGACTGATTGTGCGCTTAGTACATTGTTATTAATGTGATAATTAGTAGAGATGCCATTTTCCCCAAAGGGGATAAAGATCCATTTCTTGGCATTCAGTTTGGGGCCATGCTTCTGGCACCAGTCATTAGTTTGGGTAAGGCCCTCTTGGAGGATGTTCACATCACTAGGTAAATTTAAGACAGCACCCAGCTTGCAGTTGTCTGCAAACTTGGTCAGCCACAGTCCACTGGTTTTGGCTTGCACCTCAGAAAAGTATATCCCAAACAGTACAAGCCCCAAGACCGATCCTTGGGGTACACCGCTTATTACAGGTCTACTACTAGAGGTGGCTTCCCCTATTTTGATTGAGTGGGTTCTGTCAGTGAGACATTTAGCTACTCGTCTAGTAACATATGGGTTGATGCCTAGCTGGGAGAGTATCTGTTATGCCTGAGTGGAGAATAGGGTCAAAGGCTTTGGCTAGGTCAAGGTAGGAGGTATGCACTGTCTTCCCCTCATCCATGGCTTTGGTGACTGTTTCAAAGAAGTAAGACAAGTTTAACAGGCATGATCTCCCTTTGACAAAACCAAACTGTATGAAGTCAAGTATTTGGAGGTTGCCAATGTCCTTGTTTATAAGGTCCATTATAATACTTTCCATGGCCTTGCAGATTAGGCTAGTTAGGCTGGTGGGCCTATAATTGCTTGGGTTGGTGGACACTCCACCTTTGTCACCTTTGTGTAGAGGAATGACAGTGGCTGCCCTCCATTCGGCTGGGATGAAGCTGGTGCTCAAGCTTTAGTTGAATATGGTGCCTAATGGTGTTGAGAGCTCTTGCCTGAGTTCATGTAGGACACAGCCAGGGATGTTGTTGGGTCTCACGGAGGCTGTACTTTTTGCCTTTGAGAGGACATTACAGACCTCCCTGGTGATGAGGTGAGGGGAGTAGGTGCTGGGGATGTCCTGGCTTACTGATGGGGGGTGAAGTTTTCACTGAACCTGTCTTGTCAACAGGTTGGCTATAGCTACGGCATTTGTGTATGTGGTGTTCTTGACCACCAGTTCAGAGTAGATTTGGGTGTTACCTTTGAGATTGCGAATGTATGTGAAGAAGACCTTGTGATTGTCCTTAGTGGATGTGGCCAGTTTGGACTCAAAGTCAGTCTTAGAGGATTTCACCAGTGACCTTATTTGCTTGTTCAGACAAAGGAGAGATTGCTTCCAACTTGGCACGTGCTCCTTCTTGGTCCTGGACAGCAATTTTTTTTCCTTTTATTAGAGTTTGTTTATTGCTGCTGTCCACCAGACAGGTTTACTCTTCCCTGAGAAAGATGATTTGGTCCTCTTAGGTACTGCCGAGACCATGCAGCTATGTAGGTGCCCATTTAGTTTTTTGGTGTAGGCTTGGACATTAGTGCTAGTTTCAACTGAAGGGATGGTGCTGTGAAGCTGCTTATGCTTACTGTCAGTAGGTTGCAGTCAGCTTTGGAAAACTTTCATCATTAGGGGGGTTTAATCTTTGGTGAGTCATAGTCGAAGGATTTACTATGTCTTTGTTTTAAAATCAAGAGAAATATGCATTAAAATTATGCTTGGCTTTGCTGCCTGTCAAGCAGTGTAGCTGCATTGTTTGCCTTCTTTCTCAGAATGTCATGGCAGTTTCTTCAGTAGTTTGTCCATGTACGCACAAGCATTTCATTGACATCAAAATGAATCATTTCGCCCAATGATCACTAGTTAGTCCATGTATGCATAAACACCCAAATAAAGCCAAAATTAATCATTTCCCACAAACGTCCCTTCAGTAGTATGTCCAAGTATACACCAGCACCAGAATGAAACACTTCCCCCAACAACTCTTTCTGTAGTTTGTCCATGTATGCACAAGCACCAGATGATACCAGAATGAAACAGTTCCACCCAAAAATCCCTTCAGTAATTTTGAGCACTCAAATGAGATCAGAATGAATCATTTCCCCTCAAAAGATCCTTTCATTTGTCTGTCCAAGTGGGCACAAGCACCAAAATGAAACATTTCCCCCTAACGACCCCTTCAGTAGTCTGTTGTTGTGCACAAGCACCAAAATGAAACATTCCCCCAACAACCCCTTCAGTAGTCTGTCCTTGTGCACAAACTCCCAAGTGAAACATTTCCCTCAACGACCCATTCAGTCATCTATCCAAATATCCACAAGCACCAAAATGAATTTCCCCAGTGACCCCTTCAGTAGTCTGTCCATATATGCACAAGCATTCAAATGATACCAGAATGAAACAGTTCCCCCAACAATCCCTTCAGTAGTTATGAGCCCTCAGATGAGACCAAAATGAATCATTTCATCCCAAGCGCCAAAATGAAACATTTCTCCCAGTGACACCTTCAGTAGTCTGTCCAAATATGCATAAGCACCAGAATGAAACATTTCCCCCTACAACTCCTTCACTAATATGTATGCACAAGCATCCAATTTGAAATTTTTGGGGGGCAAGGCTTGTAAAGGCTCCAGGGCCATTAGCCTAGTACACACGTATGAACATTTCCCACAATAACCTCTTCAGTAGTCTGTCCAAATATGCACAAGCACCAGAATGAAATATTTCCCCAATGACCCTTTCAGTAGTCTGTATGCACAAGCACCCAAGTGAAATATTTCCTCCAATGACTCCTTCGGTAGTCTGTTTAAGTATGCACAAGTACTAAAATGAACTAGCAAGTAACCCTACTTACTACAGAGACTTTTTTTCCTGCCCTAGCACCTCTCTTCACATACAAAATGTGCCTACAGTGAGTGGTTTTGATTAAGAAAACACTACATCCCTCAGCTCACTATGGGCGCCAGTGATGCAGCTAAAGACACTGTTGTTCTTGCACCATTGCACTGTGCCCTCTACCTGCACAGCCAGTCACAGGTCTTTTGGGGTGGTGCAGAAGCAAGAAGACTTAAGTGTGTGTGGTACGTAGGAATGTTTTGGACATCTATTGAGGACATGTGTGGCTGCTTCCCTTAAAAGAAAAAAAAAATATTTGTCTACAAGTAATGTTTTTATTTTACATTGGAAAGTTGTGCTCTGGACAAGACATTTCCTGGGGCAGTTGCCCCATTTGCCCCACACTAGCTATGTTACTCTCAAACAGGAGCAGGCCCAGCTTGGAGCCGTGAGGTACTCTGCTGTTGATGGATTTCTTGGCGGAGTTGGTCTCACCAGTCCTGACTTCCTGGCCCTGTCTGTGAGCAAGCCAGCAATCTAGCAAGTTTTGTAGGCATTTATGACTAATTTGTAGAGTTTGTCAACAAGACCAGTGTGGGGTATTGTATCAAATGCATTGGAGAGGTCAAGTTTTGTGGTATTCATTGTTTTACCCTCATCCATTGTCTTGGTGACCGTCTCAAAGATATCAGCCAGGTTAAATAGGCATGACCTTCCCTTAACAAGTTGGGATGGATCCAATGTCTGTAGGTTGCCAATGTCCTTGTTTATCGTATTCATGATAATTCATTCCATAGCTTTGCATATTAGACTTGTTAGTCTGATGAGTCTCTTGTGGGTCAATTGATGGTCCACCATTATAAAAAAGGATGACCATTGTAGCCCTCCATTCTCTTAGTACGTAATCTGTTTTGAGGCTGTAGTTGAAGAGTGCTGCAAGTGGTCCTGATAGGTCATGTTTTTAGACTATTCAGGAGGCAGCCAGGAATATTGTTGGGCCTATTGAGGTAGTATTTTTGGCCTTAGCAAGTGCCACCAGAACCTTATCCCTGCTAATAGTTAGGGGGAGTATGTGAGTATGGTCTTCACGGGGGTAGCAGAGGGGGAGTGGATGTCTAGTTTCAGCTGAATTTATCAGCCAGATTCACTATGTCTCCCTAATCATCGAAGGTGGTGCAGTTTACCACCAGTTCAGCACACTGCTGTATGTTAACTTTAAGGTTCTGGACATAGCTGAAGAAGGCCTTGTGATTGTCCTTAGCCTGAGAGGCTATCCAGACTTTGTAGTTTGCTTTATTAGACTTAATTAGATATCTTAGTGTCTTGTTTAGTTAAATCGAAGAGAGCTAATTTCTTTATGGAAGTTGCTCTTTCTGATTTTAGGGGTTCCCTTCAGAATCTCGAACTACTGAAATCCTGAATTTCAGTAGCCCGAGACCAGAAAGGCGAATGTGCAGAATACCAAAACCCCAAAAGCACGAAATTCAAAATCCCAAAGTTCAGAGATTTTGAATTAGCAGCTCTGGTGTTGCAGTGTGCAAGTGCATGGTTGGAGATGTAGGTAAGTGTTTGTGTTTTTACGGGTTATGGGTAGGGGCTTTAGTGTGTGTCTTCGTGTTTTGTTAGTGTGATGTGCATGTGTGAGGGGAATGTAGCTTGTGTGATGGTGTTTATGTGTGTTTGTCTGTGTAGTGCGACCTCGAAGTTGGTATATTTAAGTAGGGGAATGTGGGGGGTGCAGCCCCCTCATGGGGGGGGTGCAGGGGGGCTTGCCCCCTTCTTGTATGTAGGGCAGGTGTTTGTGTATGTGTAGAGAGGTGTACATTTGTGTCTGGTATGTTTAGTGTAGAAGTCGCGATTTTAAATTTCGCACTTCTGGGGTTTCGGGTTTATAGATTTTTGGCTTCATGGTCTTGAGATACTGAAATTCAAGATTTCAGTTTTACGAGATTATGAAGTGAATCCGATTTTAGTCATGACTTTTTTCTTTTGTTACATACCCTGTCAGAGGATTCCACTTTGTTTTTTGTTTCTGGTGTGTACTGCAGTCTTTATGCACCCATTTACACGTTTCTGTAAATAATTCTGCATAGGTAGCTGTGGTCTTGGGGTTGGGGGAAGTCTTGAATTATGACAATCTGTTGCTTAATAACATGTAGTTTGCCTTAGAATAGTTACTGTTACAAGCTTATTTTTTATTAGAAACTTTAAACAAAAGATGGCTCGGAGATAGTAACAATCAGGACACAATCAGAATTGTCCACCTTTAATTACTGTGAACTTCATCAGAAAAATAAAAATCCATTGACAATGAATTTAAATAGTCATAGTTAAAAATCACATGATAATATGATCCAATCACAACTATATAAAATCACTCAAATGTTTAAAAACATCAAACACTTTGAAATACATTAAATAGTAAATAATAAAAATTATTGAATCAAAGCGTGTACAAGTATTTTACATAAATACAAAAATATATATATATATATATCCAATCTGAGAACATGTTTTTGATGTAATCCAATGGCACACATTGAGGCACGATGCTAAGAGGTTTCTTTGTAGACGGGATATGGTGAATTGGATGGCGATTGTCTCTAACAGGTAAGAGTTGTAAGACTCTTGGGGCATAGATGTTACCCTATAACTCCAAAGCATCATCCTGTTTGACCAGCCTGGAAGAATATTTGTTGCTAATATAGATTAAGACACTGCCACCTTTAGTACCTGTCTGTACTGTTGTTAGTCTGAATGTGTGGAAGGCAATATAACCTTGGACTGCCACAGTATTTTTAAGGCTTTAATCCAGGTGCTAGTAATGGAACAGATGTCTACATTCTCCACAGTGAGGAGAGTTTGTAGTGTGTGGATGTTTTTGTTTAGGCTGCTAACATTGATCAGTTACACCTTAGGGTTGCTTTGTGTCTTTTTTACTATGTTGGTAGTTTTGTTTTGGCATTGCCTAAAAAAGTCTGTAAGGGAGTGGATAAAGCTTTAGCCCTTATAAGCCAAGGGGAAGCAGGTGCAGACCATCCTTGGCAAAGAAACATCATCTGTTAAATCTGTCAGCAAGGGAGGGCAGTTTATTTCCCTGGTGTGACACTAGCAACTGTCAGTTATTAAAATCAATAATTTTATGCACATGCTGTGGCATCACCCTTGGTGAAGGTAGAATGATTCTTAGTGCAAGGCTTGTACCTATCTTTAACACATATGCAGAGAGCTCCATAATGCTCTTTTTATATAGTTCAGTGAGTTATGGTTCAGATCATTTAAACACACACGGAGTATGATAGAATCATATGTTATCTAGGGTGCAGTGACTTGAGGGCATACATGATATTCAGGATCCTGGCTCCAGATAGGCAACAAACAGTTATCTTTTCCTTGTGCAACCTGGTGAATGGGGCATTTGTGTGTCATACAATGGAATCCCCAATGAAAACTTGCCTTATGGGCTTATTCTTTCGGGACCATTGGGTGTAGGCTTATCTGTGGTGTTTGTTTTTGGTATGTGCATTAATGATTGTTGAGGAGAGTGTTGCCATTAGATGGTTTAGGAGGTATTTGAGGTTTGAGATGGTTTCTTTTAAGTACCTCAGCATAAGAAGATCTATGTGAGTGGGATGAGTGGTATGTGTGAGGGATGTATTGTGTGTGGTGTTCTCAATGTCATTTGTAAGTGAGATTTTTGCCTCTGGAGAGGTTGTGCATTTACATTTGTTTTTTTAAGGATTAACTGGTTGTCTGAGAACATGAAACAGTTGTTATATTGTCTCAGGAGGCCCATATCTACTATATGCACAGAGACGTTTGAAAATTGCATATCCATGTTGTCCGGTCTTGTATTAGAGTGAGCTATTATGGTTTAAGGATTGGGTTTCAACAGGGGTCTCCTAGACTGTTAAGTGGGAAAAGTATATGAGTACCATACACAGCAGACTATAGCACTGAAAGAGTAGAGGGAGTGATTTTGGAAGTTAGATTACTGTAAGTGGCATTAGCGAGAGATACAGCCTTCCAAAACTACAACAGAAAAATTGGTTGGGTTAGAGAAAAATTCAAGCTGCAGGAAGCAATTCTTAATTATCTATTGTGGTGAGATGTCTTTGTTTAACTTTTAGCTGAAGTGCTTCCACTACACCAGTCAAATCTTGATGGCTACACCAAATTCCATGGACAGTGATACATAGATTTAAGGCTCAAGCAATAATCCAATCAGTAGGTAGATCAGCAAAAAACATTAAAGTTAGTTTCACTCTCACTGAAACTTATTTCTGGCCCAAAGGCCTGTTGGCTACTTTTAACAAGGCAGGTTAATCTTAAGAAGTAAAATACTTATTTACAAAAAGTCAAATAATGTACTTAAAAACAAGTCAGAGATTAACTGGGTGTAAAACAGTTCTTAATTTTCTTTCATAGAGATACTCAGACGCTAGATTTATTTATTTAGTGTTTAGCAAAATGCTTTCATTACACCAATCAAGCTACACTAAATTCCAGGGACAGTGAAACAAATGCTCATTACAGCACCAGTTAGGTCTGTCATGAAGGGCACATTCAAACAATATTATGGTTGGCAGAGGAACTGTATGGAAAAAGCAAGCATAGAGTTGTTAAACCTTAGTCTTTTTGTTTCACTAAGTGCCTGGTTTCAGCAGGCCGTGTAACTGCATCTTTATGCTACCCTTCCAGTGTGATATGTTTACAAATGTGGCCATGTCTTGAGGAGAAAGGCGCTGTATAGTTGCTATTAGGTATCTGGAGTCATTAATACTTTCTTGGCATTTAATATGAATACTTTACCCCCTCTGTCTGCTGATCATCAGCAATTTGTCTCCTCCTTATCTCTCATGGCAAGAATCAATTAAGAAGGGAGTCAACCCCCTCTGTCTGCTGATCGTCAGCAATTTGTCTCCTCATCTCTGATGGCAAGAATCAATTAAGAGGGGAGTCATTAAGGCAGCCATCACAGGTATCTTCAGGGTTTTTGCTTGATGGACCTACATCCCTTCACATTCTCACCTAAGCAGTGGAAGCGGGGCAAGCAATGGGATGACCTTTACTGGTCATCCTTCAGTTTTGCAAGGAATCTTGGCAGCAAGAGCCCTGCTCCTTTCCCTTGTGCATGGAATGTGGCTTTCCTGGACTCACTTGATAAATCACACTTCTCTGTATGTTCCTGAATGCATGGAGCCTTTCCCTTCCTCAGGAGAGGTTAGTTGGTCATGCCCCTTCACTCCTCTCCCTTTTTGCCTGGCTACTCCAGTGTCAGGGTTACTGACTGAACCCCAGCTTCTGGGTCGAAGTCACATGTCTGTCTCTCTCTGCCACAGATTCAGGCTAAGACAAAAGTGGGAAAAAAGTTGCATTGTACTTGCCTTTTACGATGAAGTGCAATTTGTAAAAGAACGTGTAAAATTGTATACAAGGGTACACTTACTAGTGTGGGAATATATCTCAGTTTAAAAGTGAAACTAAATTGCTTCTTGACAGTGGAGGTCTGCAGTGCATGCTCCTTGGAGGTTGCTTCTCTGGATCACATGATGATAATGCCTTACTTGTACAGTAGTTTAGCAAGACTCTGTTCTTCCCCAGAAGTATGAAACAGTGAAAATGGGAAAGGTGTCTTCTAAAATTCAACCAAAGCCAAAGAAAATCCTGCTCTGGGACATATAAACAAAGAGACTGATTGCTAACTGAGAAAATAACAGGATTTAGAAAAGCTAGTGGAGTTGCTACATTGTCCGCTGGAACACTTTTTTTATTGTTATTTTTAATTTGTTTATCTGGTATGCAGGCTGAACCGTAGCTACTTTTCAGCCATGACCTAGGCCAGAAGCACATGGAGGGGGTGATACAAGTTTATAATCAGTATAAATAGCAGTGATAATGAGAAATAAAACAGCATTCATTTTACTGAGAACGTTCATTACAGAAATAGGCGGACAGCAGTTACATGACAGTTATATGCAAGATATATGAGTGGTATATAATTAAAAAAAAGATTCAGATTATTAATATGTGGGTGGGAGGTTGGCGTAATAGTTAAGGTGCTTACCTTTGAAACACAAGGTGCAGGGTTTGATTCTGTCATGGGGAAATTGGCTAGGCTTAAAATGGCCCGCAAGGGAAGTTAGCCTAGTACTAACCTATGAACCTATAATATGCAAAAGGTTTATTTACATATGAAGACATATATCTCCCAAAAATAAATAGCATTACATCTGTAATGCAGGGGATAGTTAAATAACTGTGGCTGTTCAGCAATAGATTTTGCTGTGCCATCTAGGGTTTATATTTGTATTAAACATTGTCTGTAAAGCAGCATTTGTATTTCTTTTTTAAATGATTAAGTAGTTATTTTCTAAATAGTCTCTCTGCATCTTTGTTTCTCAAGGAAGTTCATTGCAGGTGCTTAGATCTTGGAAAACATTTTTTACGTTTGGAGTTTCCAAACTAAGGTGACAGTGATGGGTTAGTGCTTTTTTCCCTATATCATAAGATAAGGTCTGATCTTAAGTTTGTTTGCTTAGTTTCATTGGTGAGTGATATTTGTTAATAAGCTTAAATGTAAATGCTGGCAGCAACAAAAAGTGGCTGTTTACATGGAGATGTAACTCTTTCCCAAGATTTGAAGAATCTGTGGTGCAGCGGTAGCGTTGTTGCCTCACAGCAAGAGGTTCTCCCATTCGATTCTTGTCTGGAGTGCGGGGAGTGCATTTTGTGTGGAGTCTGCATGTCCTCCCCGCGGTTGGCGGTGTTCGAAAGACATGCTTAAATGGGCATGCCTTCGTTGAAAGCTGAATGTCGAGCTGGCACCTCAGCTTTCATGAAAATCGACTGCCAATTGTTAGTGGACCGGAGTTCCGTTGTGGTGACCCCTAACTGGGAAAAGCCGAAAGATAAACAACAACAACATATTTTCCTGGTGGTATGATGGTGGTTGGACTATAGCAATGTGTGTGCTGAAATTTACCACTACTAAAGAGAAATCATATCCTACTTGATGGATTACACTTTAATAGTTACTACACACTCAGCTTTTATTTATAAATTTTAGATATATTATAACAAGATTTTAGTGAGTTTGTAGACTTTGGTTGCAATGTGTTCCATGGGTGGGGTGATTGCTAATGTGGAATCAAGATGAGTACCTGTGTAGTTATAGTTGTGTACGGTGTAATCATTTTTCATGTTTAGATATTTTTATTCACCTTTTACTTTAAGTCTTTATCATGTTGAGAGTCTGTTCTTGATGCACAGCTGACAGAGATAAAGTCCTTTTCACTTGTTTCCTCTTCACAAGTTTGGTAGTTGGATCTCCTGTGCGTAGCAGAATATCATCTGCATTGCTGGTTACAGCATCTCAGTAGTGATGTTACTGAATTCCAGCAGGGAAAGTCCCAGAGCTGGGCAGTGTGTACCTCCCACCATGACATAAAAGATCTGCTGGTTAGGTACTTATTAAGCCAGGTTAGTACTTTAGTGATGAAATTAAAAGGTGTTTAAGTTTGTTAACCATGAAATACTGCTTTTCAATCTCAAAGGCTGTTTTAAGGTCAGTAAAGATTTTATCTGTTAGGTTGTTTTCAATGCTGGAGTATATTGTATCTGTTACTAAGTATAAAGCTGTCAGAGTGCTGTGCTCTGCTCTGAATCTATGTTGTAAGTCAACCAAGAGTTTGTTGGCATGTATATGTATGCATGCATAGCATTCTGTGAAGGAGCTTGGATCAAGGCTCAGGGGACAGATGTAGGACAGATGTCTTGGCATACTTCTCAACTGTCCAGATTTTCACCTCATATTTTTGGACTGTCTGTCATAAAATTTGTGATTTTTGTTTTTTAATTTTTTTGTGGCAAATTAGTGAGGATTTAATTCACTAAATGATGAGCATTTGAGTTTCAAGTTTCATATATTTCTGAAAATGCATTGCAACACAAGACCTTTTCTTCTAGCAACTTTTTAAGTTTATAAGAGCAATATTTAAAATTTATTCCTAGATGTTCGTGTTTCACTGTTGTAGTCATCACATTTGGGTTATCCCTGCGAGGGTAGCCCTCAGTCGGCCCGAATACCAGAGGCTTAGTATTTCTGTGTCGGTTGCTGTCGCTTCAGGACTGACGTCAGGTCATCAATAGTATAAAATAAGGCAGCCGACGCCATTACATCAGTCTTTCTTGCCAAGGAGCCAGAAGCAGAAGCAGTTCGCACGAGTGCCAGTCAGCCACTACCTGAGTTTTCGTTTTCCGAATTGAAGTTGAAGTCTTCTAAAGCCAAGTACCCCATTGGGGATCCTTTTTTCTTGCTCTAACCGATGTCATAAAGTTAGCAATTGTCTCACCGGTGGAAAGCAAATACCACACCAAAACTTTCATTCTTACTGCGTCACTTGCTTATGCCCAGACCAGGACTTCCCCTGCTGTCACTTTTGTGCTTTGTTCAATGCCAGAACTATACATCATCAGGCCCTTATTGTAGCTAGATATTTTCGCTCACAGTCCTTGAATTCTGATATGGCTTTGGTAAGCCATCTGAGAGCAGATCATCTGAAAAAACGTAAGGATAAAGGCTAGTCATCCGTTCTCCGGTTCTCAGTGAGGTGCTTTTGCAGCCCCTGATGCCTGCTTCTGTGGATTTGCAGGCCGCTACCGAGACCCTTTTGGAGTCTGGTATGCTGCAAAACTCTTCATTGGCTAAGGATCCTGTGGTTGTCTCTACCTTGCAGGGGTCCGGAGCCACTGAGCAGGCACCGGCTTCCGAGGAAGTACTTCGCACTACTAATTCTCGACACAAACCAACTACTTCTTTCACGTCTATGGTTCTTTTGAAAACTACCGAGTTTCTAAGGCCCAGGGTACGAACCACACCCAAGAAACTGACGACCCCATCTCAGGCACCTGCTTCCTTGCCTCAGTCTCAAATGCTTAAAATGGCGGAAGACTTATAATGCTGATCAGGGAAAGCCAAGCTACCCCTTCCAAAAGAAAAAGATTTGTCCCCAGTAGTTTTATCTGAACAGGAGTCTGATGACTCTGATGCATCTGAATATGAAGACATGCAACTCCTCTCTGCTTATGAGGACTCTGATGCAGAGGAATCCATTCAGACTCCCCATCCGAGGATTTTTCCTTTGGGTAAACACTTCATACTTTAAGGGAGCATTTCCAATGAGAATGTCAGGACTACCCGGAGCATTTCCAATGGGACTGTCAGGACTACCCTCAGACTAAAAAGAGACTCAGGGAATTCTTAGATCTTCCACAGCACAGACCCTTGGCCATTCCTCCTGTCCTGGATGTTATGGATAATGTTTTCATGGAATTTAGTTTGACTCCTGACATCCTCCCTCCTACTCCCAGGAAACCTGACCGGTATTAGAGTCCCTGACTCACACAAATTTCTTTTCAAAAATCCTACTGCTGACCCTGAGGTTATTTCCCAAGGGCCTAAAAGAATTAAAGCAACTTCTGCTAAGAATCCTCAGATAGGGATTCCTGAGCATTAGACAGATGGGGTAAAAAAGTATACACCTCTGCTACTTTTGCTATTAGAGCATTAAATTGTCAGTTCCATATGCTAAAATTTCAGCAGCATACCATGGAACTCCTTAAACAAAAAATATATTTTCCTGCTTGTGCATAAAATAGAGTTACAAGAGTTAATGCATTCTGCAAGTCAAGTAACTAAGCACACCTTACACTGTGGTTTTGACGCCCTACAAGCATCTTTCAGGGCACCAGTCACTAGTTCTGTCCTTAGAAGGCATGCTTGGCTTAAGGAACAGCCCCTGCCAGACCATGTCATATCTAAATTATTGGATGCACCCTTGCACAAAGACAACTTATTTGGCACCAAGGCAGAGGAGTTCTTAAAAAAAATGGAAGAAAAAGCTAAATCTATGCAGACAGTTAAGGATTTCCTGCAGGTCCAGCCACCAGGTTCAGTAGGCATTGCCCCTCCAAGCACTGGTCCTTTCCTGCCCTCTCCAGGTCAGTTCAGCCCAGACCCTGGGGAAGCAGACCTCCCAGACAACAGCCACAGGGAATGAAAAGATCAAAGCAATGGAGTACCTCCACTTCACCAGGGAGTGCAAAGCCACCCCTTCATGGTAAGAACTCACAATGACTCTCTACTTCCACCCCTTCCCTCTGCCCACCTGCACTTGTCCCTAGGAGGAAAACTCTCCTTCCATGGAAGCACCCCGGGCCACCATTACCAACGACCGCTGGGTCCTCAACATAGTGTCCCAGGGATACAAATTTTCTTTCCACACACTACTAACCCCAAAAGGTTTCCCAGATCTTCCTGCAAACCAGTGGGGAGAGGCCAAAAAGCAAGTTCTTTCCCTGCTCTCTATGATGGCAATAGAGCACGTTCCTGCTGACATGGTTTCTACTCCGGGCTCTTTCTGGTACCCAGAAAAGAGGGCACCTGGCACCCCATCCTCGATTTATCCATTCTAAACACCTTCCTGGTGATACTAAAATTCAAAATGCTCACCCTCCAACAACTACTACCAATGCTCTCCAAGAATGCTTGGCTACCCTCCCCCCCAGACCTAAAAGAGGCCTACCTCCACGTCCCAATCAGGGAATCATGCAGGAAATATCTACATTTCAGGGCAGGATCTCTGCACTTTCAGTTCTCTGTGCTTCCCTTTGGCTATTCTACTGCTCCCAGAGTTTTCACAAAATGTCTGACTCCCGCCATTACTTTTTGCAGGCAAAGAAATATTCAAATTTACCCATAGTTAGAGGACTGCCTAATTCAGGCAGACAGTCAGAGAAAGCTGCTCAAGCACCTGGTCTTTGTAAAGGACCTACTGACCTCCCTAGGGTACACTATCAACCAAAAATAAATCCAATCTAGTACCCACCCAAAAAATTATATTCCTGGGAGCAAGCCTGGACACAGCATCCCAGATGGCCTTCCTTACACCAGAAAAACAAACTTACCAGCAGCCTGTTTCTATTAACTAGCCACCAGACCCCAGTTATCCGCAAGGAAAATCCTGCAACGTCAGGAGTTCATGGCATCTTGCATTCTACTCATTCCATATGCCAGACTGCATATGAGGAAACTTCAGTGGTACCTAAAAAGCCTTTGGTGTCAACACTCTCAAGACCTGGAAACTCTTATACCAATGATACCTTGCCTAAGGAAATGTTTTCTTTGGTGGGCAGCAACATGCTACCACAACAAGGGACCACCCTTCTCTCCACCCCACACCGCCCAGACCCTCACCACAGACTCATCAAACTATGCCTGGGGTGCACAACTGGACGTCAGGTGCATACAGGCCCAATGGAGCCCATATCAAATACATCTGCACATCAACCAAAAAGAATTGTTAGCTGTCCAGCATGCATTGACAGCTTTCAGACCACTTCTCTTCCCAGGAGCTCTACTGTTCAAAACAGGCAACACCACTGTGATGTGGTATATCAACAAGCAAGGAGGGACTCACTCATACCCTCTATGCAGGCTTGCCATGACCCTTTGGCACACAGCCTCAGCCATGCAACTACACCTGTTTGGACAATTCCTGTCAGGCTCTCTAAACTCTCTGGCAGACAACTTCAACTTAAGCAGAAATCTTCTGGACCCACATGAGTGGCAGCTAAACCAAAGAACCTTCACCCTTATAACTCAGAAATGGGGCACCCCAAAGGTCAACCTCTTTGTTTCCCACTCCAACCATCAGCTCAGCAAGTTCTGCACCAGGGAGCCTCACTGCAGGGCCTGGAAAGTGGATGCTCCACCCTTCCAGTGGGTCATCCTCTCGGTCTATGCATTTCCCCCACTACCTCTCATTACCAGGGTACTGCTCAAAATAAGGGAGGAAAAACTGAGGACAATCCTCATTGCCCCAGACTGGCCACGCCAGCACTGGTACCCACTGCTGCGCAGCCTGTCCCCTCTGCCACCATGGCATCTTCCACAGATCCGAACACTCATGACCCAGAGGGAAGGAGAATTCATTAATCCCCAATTGCAGACCCTCATTGGCAGCCTGGCTTATTCCCTGACCACTGTACAAGCTGCCAGTCTCAGTAAACAGGTTCTAGATGTTATGCATGAGGCCAGATGCCCTAGCTCTCAAATGTCTTATGCTGACAAATGGAAAAGGTTCTGCATCTGGATCCAGGCTAAGGGAGCCGATACAGCACAGCCCTTCCTACCTCTCATCCTGGATTACCTAGCTGACCTAGTACACAGTGGTCTATCCTTTTCCTCTATTAAAATTCATGCCACTGAGCAATCTCTTTTCTCGCACCCTGTCATCAAACAGTTCCTAAGAGGGGCTAGCAACTTGAGGCCACACAGAAGAGCACCTACCCCAGCTTGGGACCTGAACTTTGTATTGGAAAAGCTCACCCTGCCCTCCTTTGAACCAGCAACTTCAGCAGAGTTAAAGTTTCTCTCATGGAAGACCGCCTTGCCTCTGACCATCACGTCAGCCAGAAGAGTATCTAAGCTACAAGCACTAATGGCTGTAGAACCCTTCATCATTTTCTATGTAGACAGAGTCTCCCTCAGGACTAACCCATCCTTCATGCCAAAAGTGGTGTCCAGTGGTGGCTCTCAACCAATCCATTCATTTGCCCACCTTTTCCCTAACCCACAAAACAAGGGGGAAAGGATACTGCACTCGCTAGGTGTGCACAGACAGCTCAGATTCTATCTAGACAGGACTAAATCATTCAGAAAGAATTGTTAGTCAGCTTTGCTGCAGGAGCAGAGGCCAAATCCATATCCAAACCATTTCCAACTGGATAGCACACTGCATCTATTTCTCCTACAAGCAACACTGGAAACCTCCCCCTAAGGGGGTCAGGACTCACTCTACCAGAGCAGCCTCCACCTCTGCAGCTTTCCTCAGAGGAGTCCCCACCAGGGACATTCTGGAGGCTGCAACATGGACATCTCTGCATACCTTCACCATGCATTACCACCTGCCTATCTTCAAATCCAGGGCAGGCTTTGCCACTGCAGTCTTGCAGGGCATCCTAGCCAGCCCCCAATCTTCTTGACTGCCTCTACCCTTTTCCTCAGCTTTGGGAATCAACCCAAATGTGATAACTGCAACAGTGAAACACGAAGAACATAGTACAGTTGTGTACACTTACCATAAATGTAGATGTTCCAAGTGTATTCACTGTTGCAGTCCTGGTTTCCCTCCCTCCATCCCCCTTTTTTCTCTATTTCTCTCTCTCCTTACAAGGAACGTTTTGGTATTTATTTTCTACTGGTGGGGTCCTTCCACCATATCCTGGCTCCCACTTGGGGACTACTGACAGGGAAAGAAAAACTGATGTAATGGCGTCGGCTGCCTTTCTTTATACTACTGATGACCTGAATCAGTCCTGAAGCGATAGCAACCGATGCAGAAATACTAAGCCTCTGGTATTTGGGCCAACTGAGGGCTACCCTCGCAGGGATAACCCAAATGTGATGACTGCAACAGCGAATACACTCTAACATCTACATTTATGGTAAGTGTACACAACTGTACTTTTTGGAGCTTTCCCCCCATTATTTTTGGCTTTGTTCAGATTTTTTGTTCTAAGAGGTTGAGAGCTATGTGTCTGGGGGATTCTTTGAGAAGGAGCATTTAAAAATGGAATTACCAGTATATGTTTGAATTGTTGTGGGATAATTCCTACAGTAAGGAATTGGCTGTGAATGTCTTTTAGAGGTTTGGCTGTTAGTGAAGTAGCTTTATGATGTATATGTTTGATATGGAGTTAGAATTTGGGTTTGTCTTTTTGTCGTGCCTTACTAGATTTTTCCCTAACTTGGATGTGCAGTGGTGACAAGAATGTAGACTGGTGGTCACATTAGGTGAAGCTCGTCTGAATTTGTAGCTTGTGTTGTTATTGATCCGATGTGGTCTTTCCCATCCTATTCAACAACTGGGTTGTTGGATCTGACTGTATCTGACCTTGGAGCCTTTTTTTTTGAAGAGCTTGGATCCAGAGCTTTGACTTCTCCCCTGCCCATAATTCCCTCCGGTTCGCAGATTACTTCAGATCTCATTTGCCACTTAAAGAATCCAGATGCAATTTGAGGGCTCTTTGTCTTGTGTTTTAGATAAGTATTTTTTATTCACCAGTTTAGCCTTTTTCTGAAAAATGCGTAACTTTTCTTT
Source organism: Protopterus annectens (assembly GCF_019279795.1). Classification (NCBI taxonomy): domain Eukaryota; kingdom Metazoa; phylum Chordata; order Ceratodontiformes; family Protopteridae; genus Protopterus; species Protopterus annectens. Next base: position 1,563,281,769 of record NC_056744.1, read on the forward strand.
AGCTTATCCCCTTGTATTTGATAATTAATGCCATTCCCTAATATTTTTCCCTTTCCAAGGGATTTGTTTTGTCTTCCCACATGCCCTACCTAACAAAATAAAATGGTTAATGGTTACTTGATAGTCTTAATGATTTTTTCTTACTGTTGAAGTTGAGGGGTTTGTTTTCTGTAGGAGAGTATTTTTTTACTGCTGGTGTTTGCTGTTGCTATCTCTTTGATTCCATGTTAGATAAGACCTCTGGGTTTAAAAATATATATGGCTTGAGGGCACAAAATTCTGCCCAAAGACCCGTATTTCCTTTATGTATATTGCTTAGGTGTAGAATGCCTGGAAGTCGAGTTTGAGGTCTGTACTTCTTTCGGGTTCAGGGCTGTTGCTGGTCATTGAGACCAGACGTAAGGGTTAAGACACAGAGCATGGGATAGTTTTACTCTCTGTTCCTCTCTTCAATGACTCTTTTAGAGATTTTTCCAGCTTCTCAGCCTTTTGAAAGGGTCTTTTCAGATTTTAGGTTCCAGGTTTCACTTTCTTCTTTTCAGTCTGACTCCATCTCTTCCCCTCTTTTGAGTCTGATGTCATCAATCTCTGCCAAGTGCTTCTGACCTCATGTTGGCTCTCTCAGCTTTTGTGTTTTCAGCTTCTCTCTCAGCCTGATCTTTTGTCCTTGTCCTCATCTTCAGAGTTTGCCATGGAAGATCCCCATTTTGTCAACACAATTGATCCCATGGTTCTGTCTGATTTCATTCTTTGGGGCATGATCCCTCCGCATCCCCAAGAAAGGTGTTTCCCACCCACCAAAACCCCCAAACCCAAGTGGGTGCCAGCCAACAAAAAGCCTCCCCTTGTGGGAGTCAGCCTTCTCTCAGGTGTTTGGGGCTTCCTCATGGTGTCTTTGGTGTTCAGCTTTGAAGTTAATATACCTGTCCCCTGAGCCAGGAATGTGCATAGGCCATAGCCTGACATATATGGGGCCCACATAATATACATTCCGTCTACAAAGTATCATGGAGCAAGGGTCCCCAGGAGCCATGGTTGTTGGGTGGCCATGTTTGCCATGGTTGTTGTGGCAGCTCTCCTTCTGACCATCTGTCTGTTCATCCCACTAATCTTCAATCAAGAGAGAATCAGATATTTGGAAGAATGGATGGATTGGACCAATATTCCTATGAGAAGACATTTCACACTTGTTTATTCTTGGAACATTGACTAACAAAGCTCTCTCAACAAAAATCAAAAATCTCCAAAATCTGAAAATCAAAAATGCAGCTGTGCTCCTGCTGTTCCTCAGTCCAGTGACAGTCTATGCATACCATTTGCTTTGCATTGTAATGCATTTGATGGCATGGCAAGATAGCAGTATGGCATCATGCCTAGCCATCGGCATGCCTAGATGCATTTGTAGAATTTCACAGAAGGCTTAACGATGTCCTTTTTCAATGCACCCTTCAGTGGTTTGATCTTTTTCCAGCCAATGGTTAAAGAACTGCTTACCAGAAGTGAACAGGAGGGAAAATGCTGTCTGCAGTTGGCATTTGTTTTTCCATCTCTCAAAGGACTTTTTCCCAGAACCAAAAAGAAAAAAAGTTGTTGCTTCAAAAGTCTCAGGGTATAGGTGGAATGGTTCTGCTGATAACAACCCCCCCCCCCCCCCGGGCAGAGCAGTAAATAACTTTAATGGACATCACCCCAGGGGTAGAGGCAGACTGCAAAATCAGGGGTTCATTGGTTCCTTCACCAAGTAACCTTTCCATTGCTTCTGAATGGTTGGCCAACTACTGTTCTCTGAAGGCAGTCAGGGGCACTTACCCCTGCACCCTCAAGCCTAATAAGCTATCACTGAAGATTCCTGGGTGCATAGTATATTTACCAGAGGCTATGCTATTCCTTTTTTCCCCCTTCATGGAAGAGAAAGAGAATTCCAAGCATTTCACCCAGTCAGATGGAAATGACAGCAGCAAAATTTGCAAAGCTGCTAGAAAAATGAGTTGTCCAGGAGGTCCCACCAGACCAACAAGGATCTAGTCTCTATTGAAGGTTTTTTGGTTCCAAAAAACAGGGAACCTCAGGGTCATTCTGGACCTAAGCTACCTCAACCACTTTGTGAGACTGACAAAATTCTGGATGGTGATGGTTCAGTCCATTCTACCTCTTTTGAGGAAATATGACTGGATGTGCTTGATAGATCGCCAGGACATAGGTAGGTGCTAGGCTATCTGCCCAAGGGCATTTATAAGCCTAGCCAGAGTGTGTAGGCTTCCGCTGCCCCATTGATTAATTAACTGATCCTCTGTCATGTAGAGCCGATGAAGTGATCCCAGGGGTGTCTTTTCTGTTTAAAAAATAATCAGCCCTGAAAAGTCTCAAACCCAGGACCCTGTACACTACAATTAGAGCAATGTACCACTACACTATTTGAGCAAATGCTAAAACATATGCTACCATATGAAGATAGCAAGCAGTCCAGGAGATTTTTCATTTCCAGCTGGGAACCAGTCATTTTAAAATTCAGAGCACAGCCTCAAGATGTTTACCAAATGCATGGCAATTGTGACAGAATATCTCAGGCTGTGAAGGTTCCAGATGGTCTCCAATTAGGATGACTGGCTCCTCACTTTATCTTACAGGGATCTACTAATTAACTGTAGGAACCTCTTGCTCCCCTACCTCAGTACTTGGGAACTACAATCTACCTTGCTAAAAGCCAGCTGGCACCAACACAGATGACAGAGTTCATGGGATGCCACCTTGACTCAACTACTCTGATAGCAAGACTTCCACAATCCAGAATTCTGTCTCTCTATCATGTAGCTTCAGAAGTTCTTTATCATCTTAACTCTCCAGCAAGACTTGTCGTTCAAATACTGGGCTCTGTGGCTGTATAGATTATACTAGTATCTCTGGTAAGGTTCTACATGAGAGTCCTGCAGTAGACACTTTCAGTGGTCTTTGATGCATCAAACGCTTCATGCTCCGATACATCTCACACCAGTTAGTAGGAACCACTTCTTTAGGTGGTTGACCTCACCGATATTGACATGGGGTCGACTAGTCACCCTATCATCCCCAATAACCACTATGACCACAGACACTCTCCTGGAGTGGGGGACATTATGAATGGAAGATGGTTCAAGACACAGTCATTGACAGAGGACAATCTTCACAGCAACTTCTTGTAGATGAGTGTTGTCCTCTAACATTGCAGGCATTTCAGGACTCTGCCCAACAAAGTGACATATCCATGTGGTCTGGAATATCAAAAAGCAAGTAGGAACCCATTCATACCTACTGTGCTGGGAAGCCATGAGAATATGGAAGTGGCCAATCTCTTCCCAATGCTTTCTTGTTGCAGTGCCCATCCTAGGGACTTTGGTTGTTCTAGCAGACAAACTGATCATGTCTATTCTGTCCACAAGTGGTCACTTAATCAACCATTGGCAATAGATAATTTTCAGTCACTTGGGCCTGCCTGGCTATGATATTTTCGCCTTCCTCCAAAACAAATGCAGCAGTGACTTTGCCTTGATTTCCTTATAGGGACAGTCAGAGGGATGCTCTGGTCCACAACTGGCACCCAGGTTTCCTATATGCCTTTCCAGTCTTTACCTTACTAACCAGATTTCTTTAGAAAGCCATGAGGTGCAAGGCAAAGGTAATTTTCATTGCGTTTTTCTGGCCAACAGAAAGTATATTTCCCCTTTCTCTGGCCTCATCTGAAATACCCTCCATGTGTGCTGTATCCCTGTTCGAGCCTTCTATTTTATCTGTCTGGTCAGCCTCACTGAGATAAAAACTCTGAAATTGTCTTCATAGTTTCTCCATTTCTAATGGTGGCCAGAAATGCCAGGCTGTCTTCTCCAGTCCTTCATATTTTGATGTCCTCACAAAAATCAAACATTAAGAAGATTTACCATCGCAAATAAAGATTCGCCATATGGGTTTCTTCCAAAGGTTTGGACCCATTTTCATCTTCAATTCCATATATTTTAGATTTTTTAACAGAATTGTTTCAGAAAGGCACTAATTTATCAACCAACCAAGTGCAGTTAGCAGCAATTTCTAATTTCCATGTGACCAAAATCAAACTTCTGTTGCTTCTTTAAAAATTTCCAAAGTCTTTTTGAGGCGAACCTTTCTCCTAAGACCCACAGTAAGGGATCCAGTTTCTTCATGAGACATTATTGTTATGTTACATCATTACTTAGGGCTCCCTTTGAGCCTGCATCTTCAGTGGACCTCAAATTCCTTACTTGGAAAACAGTCTTTCTAGTAGTAATTGCTTTAACTAGGAGGATTTCTGAACTACAAGGTTTGTTTTCAGACCTCCTTACCTTGTGTTTCACAAGGATAGAGTCTCTCTGTGAACTAAACCTCTTTTCCTACCAGAAGTGACCTCTAAAATTAGTCTCAAACCATCAGTCTACCATTGATCTTTCCAAATTTTTCAAACAAAGAGAAATATATTTTGCATTTAATGGATGTTCATCTTCAAGTCAGATTTTATTTAAATTGCATGAAATTTTTTCAGAAACTCAGATCAGCTTTTTCTTTCATTCTCAAAAACTAAATTGGAACAAGGAGTCTCTAAAGTGACCTTGTCCAGGTGGCTTTCCAACTGCATTTTCTATGCTTATGATAAAATGGGCTTAACTTTACCTGGCAAACCAAAGGCTCATTCAGTTGAGTTGTGGCTACCTCCACGTCTTTCTTTGCTAGAGTTCTCATTGATGAGATTTGTGCTGTGGCTACTTGGTCTACCATTCATATTTTTCTGTTGCATCACAGGTTGGATGTACAGTCTAGATTTTGTATATACTATGGCTCCACTATACTTGGAAATATCCTTCCATGAAACCACTCCAGTTTTTGGGTTGCTTGAGTAAAGACAGCATCAGATTAAAAAGTTACATGTGTAGCATAACGCTTAATCTGTGTTGTCTTGCTCTGTCTGGTTCAACATTCCTTCTCTCTTGTCCCCCCTCCCATCCAAATTGTCATTATTTTTCATCTCCCAAGTGATTACTTAAACCTTGACAGAGGTCTCATTGTTTTCACAGCCTGTTGCTGTTTTCAATGTCTGTTTTCTTCAGTTAACTTTGGTTTGTTAGTACTGTGTTTTTTCACTGGGCTATTTGATTAAAGATGGAATTATGTATAGTAGAGGAGTCAGAGGCCTGGCTTCAAGAGCCTGAAAAAAACAAAATGCTGAGATCATATCCAGTCACATATGACAACCCGGTTGTTGAACCAGACTGAACAAGACAACACAGATCTAGCATTATGATAAGTACATAACTTTCATTTATTGGTTCAGGTTATGTGGGAGGATTCATGATAAATGATCACATTTTATAAAACATACTGGGGCTAATGAACTGGCTATCTTATTTTGAGGACTGCTGTTATGAAGATGTGATGTTTTCTATAACTTGATGAAATGTTTTGGAGGGTGAAGCCATGGCCTCTTGTTTGGATCTAAGGTAGATAGATTAAACTTGTTTAATTTCAGGTTTGCATTGCTGCCTTAACCTTGTGAAAACCAGATGATAATTAGAATTTTTGGTCTTTCAACAAGATGTCATGCTCGCTGTCTGTTTTTGTTTAAGAGGTTTTTGAGACTAGAATTGTCACAGGAACAGCAGTAACCTCTAATCTTCTTACTGGCAAGGGATGTAGTTGATTGACAATAGCCATGAGAAGTAAGTTACGGTGACCTTATGCAGTTGTTGGAAGCCAACTTGGTAAACCAGTGATCAGTCCATACTTTGGGATAATGCCAGGAGATCCTGATCCTTATCCTCTGAGAAGGCTCTGATATATATTATTTTGTTAGGTTGTCTGTGCATTTGGCACTCAAGACGGAGTGGCAATAAAAATGCATTTCTTTGTTATGCTTTTGATTAGAAGGTTTAGTGGGTAATGTATTTGATATATTTGTTTAAGCCTAGTAGGGAAGGCTATAAGTTGAGTTAGACCCTGTTGAGGTGGCTAATGTTATCCTTTTTCTTGGTCAACATTAACTTTTTGAATAATGTTAAGGTTCCTTTTGGGTGAAACATTTAAAATGCTGCATAAGATGTTGACAAGTATGGTAGGCCTGGACTGGGGGGTGTAAATTACAGTGATGTTTAGTATCAAACTAATGCTTACAGTTAATTGAAATTATACATTTAGGAGCATCCATGATTAAATGGGGCCTTAGGCAATGTAATGGACCAGCCCTCCCCTGCAGCTATTCTGATGTCCAGTTACTCATTTTTCTCTCCCCAGTAACTATAAACACTGTTAAAGCCTGTCAATATGCATGTTATTTTCTTCTTTGCTTTTAAAATGATTGCAAATATTTGGATTTAATTTAAAACCTTTATATGAAATTTTATAGCACAAACACTTCTGTCCATTTGCAAAACAAAGCAGTCTCTTATTGAAAATAGACTTATCATGGACAATACTAAACTTCTCTTCCATTAAAACTCACATTCATTGAAAATGCATATGGCCAGTGGTGGTTTAAGCATAACTTAGGCCCTGAGCTGTTTTCATAGGTTCATACCAGTTCACTAGATTAACAGCTTGAGAGTCTTGACAAGCCTCGCCAATATAACCTGATTTATCCAGTATATGTCCACTAGGACAGGCGATAGACATGGGATGTTATGTAGTCCAGTCTCACCTTCATTCTTACCCTTTGGTTCGGAGCCGAACCTCGGCTCAGATTCGGTCATACTCTTGCTCAAAGTCTTTAATTGGCTCGTGGCTAAGAGGCATCCCGTCATGCAACAGGTCCAGTCCCCAGATCTCGTTTGCTGTTCGTTACGCTCAGACATGGTCTTGCTTTTGGCCATGGCTAAGTATACTTTTCTAAACCTTTGACTATTTGTTGTTCAAAAAAAGCTATTTTCATAGCTACTGTGTGTGGTAGTGGTGTTATACTGCCTTTATTTTGTTTCTCTTGCTGTTTTTGTGGACTTTTCGTTGGCCATTTTTGGTATCCCGTTTGCTTCCTTTCTTCCCACGGGCTAGGCCCATTTCAGTTAGAGGACCTAGTCCTCCCCATTGTTTCTGTGTGGTCCTTTTGTTTGGTGCTCCCTCCATTCTGTTAGCTTATTAGTGTTGTCGTGTCTAGCTAGTGGTGTTATCCTGCCTTTGTTCCCCAGGGCTAGGCCTGTTTAAGTTAGAGGTCCTAGTCCTCCCTGTAGTCTTCTCTCACCGGTTACTAGGCCATTTTAGTTAGAGGCCCTAGTTTCCCACTGGGTTTAGTTGTGTCTGTTGTATGTACATGTTGTTTTATACCTGTGTGTGTACTCCTTTATTCAGCATGTCCAAGGATTCTAAGGAACACAGGCTTTCAGGCTTTAAAAAGTGTGTTGAATGCAACAGTAAAATGTCTTTGACTGATGGGCACTCCGTGTGTGTGTACCGCTTGGGGGCTATTCACCTCCAAGAGTCCTGCTTGTTTTGTCATTCCTTCAGTCCCCGCATGCTACAGGAGAGGAAGAACAAGCTCATTTTGAAAGGACTGCTTAAACACTCCTTGGCTAAGCCTTCCAGTGCCATATCCTCTCCAGCTAAAAAGGACAAAAAGACTTCTAAGAAGCTCTCTCCGGCTCCATCTGTTTCTTTGGAGCCACCAGAGAAGGTTGCTAGAACAGCTTCTCCTTCTTTGGTTCCATTGCCTTTGGTGCCGACAGAAGGTAGTGTGTTGACTAAGTCTGTATTGGCTCCCAGCCTTTCGGAGCCGGTCACGGATATTTTGGTTTGGAGCTTGTCTCCAATTATTTGACCGGTTTCTCCTTCACGTAAGTCTCCCTTTGTAGGGAGATCCAGATCTTCAACTATATCCTCTAGGTCCTCGAGGACCCTTTCCAATGAGGACGTTGATAGAGTGGTGAAGAAACTGCTTCAGTCATCGGTGTTGGCCAAATTGATTTCGGCTCCAACCAAGTTGGCTCCGGAGACATGGTCACTTCATCATTTGTTGTTCCTCCTACGAGCCTTTCTCGGCCTTCGGAGCCAGAGTTGTCGGTTTCGTCTGGTGCCGTTAGGTCAGTTCCAGTAGCTTCATCTGACCTCTCAGTTCCGATTTCTGCTCCGACCCTGTTGGCTCCGTCCACGGGGTCGAAGTTCCACAGTTCTTCGGTCAGACCCGAGGGGAGGGCTCTGATCGATCTTCATCGGTTCCGAGCCTTCCTCTCGGTGCTTCGGCTCGGGTGAGCTTGGACCCGACATCTGCTTTGGACCTCATCTCCTCGGCGCCGAGGGCTACTACTGTATCCTCTACTATTAGTCGGCCTTCGGAGCTGGGGGGGGGGGTCAGGCTTCGAGGTTATGAGGAGCGTGCTGGCCAGGTCGTCAGCTGCATCCTACGGCACTGATACTCTGCCCCCTCCAGCACTGGTGTCAGTTACGGATCACCCTCTATCTCTGGACAGCAGAGACCCAAAGCCTCAGGATACCTCCACGAGTAGTCCCCAACTTTCTGACGTCTCCCCAGAGTTTTTGCCTGAGGAGCCTGCCAGAAAGAAATTGTGTAAGAGGAAACACATTGACTCACCGGATGAGTCTCTCACATCAGACACAGACCTCGAGGAGTCAGAGGGTTCCCCCGTCTTCTTCTGAGGATATCTCTTTTTCAGATATCCTTGAGATCTTGAAGCAGAGAGGTGTCTGGCCTTCCAAATCCCCTTCTGATGAGGAGTCGGTGTTCCTGAAGGCTTTCGGGTCTCAGCCCTCCACCTCTTGGGTTTCTCCCCCTTTCGATGAGCTACTAGATCTTGTCTGTCGAAAAGTGTGGGAAACTCCTGACACTGTGGAACTGGGCCCTAGGAGACACAATAAGTTTTTGTCCGCCCCCACAGACAAGGAATTTCTAACAAAAGGCATTGTAGTAGATGCCATGGTGGTGGCAGCAGCCACCAAGAAGGAATTTGCTGAAACTTCGTCTACCGTCCATTCACCTAACAAGGAGTCCTGGGCCATGAACAAGTATGGGAAGCATGTGTTTACCTCAGCAGCCTTCACACTGAGGTCGCTGAATTACTTGATGCATTTTACAAGGCTCCAGAGAGATGGTCTGATAGAGCTAGGAGATTATCTACAGGGTAGCGTTTCTGATGGCGTGGCATAGAAGGTCAATGCACAGATGTCTACCCTAAATTCCCTTACCAACTCCTCCATGAGGCTGATCTCATATGCAGCCGATGGAGCGAGTAGGGCAGCGGGTTCTGGAGTCTCTCTTAGGAGACACTCTTGGATGCGCCAGTGTAATTTCGCGGAGGCCTTCAAGTCTACGTTTACCAACGTCCCATTTGATGGGTCATCGTTGTTCGGAACCAAGGTGAAGGACACTCACTAGGTGCGAGCAGGAAGGAAAAACCCTGTCTGCCGTGGGAGTCCATTTTTCCATGCCTTCTAGACTTTACCCCAAGGGCCAGAAGGGTGGGAAAATGTGGTTCAGGAAGTCGCAGAGGTTTTTTCAGGACGCAAAGTGATTCCCCCTACAGAGGCAGGGGAGGGGGTGAAAATTCAGGTAGATGCCGCCCTAGAGGCAGAGGAGGCCCAACGTAACCAGGGGGATTGTGATTCCTTTCACGGTTCTCCCTACCAGTGCTCCTGACAGGAGGCCCGACTGTGCATCTCTGGAGCCGGTCGGGGGTCGCATTTCTTTATTCCCAGAAGCCTGGCAAGATGTCACCCTAGACAAGTGGGTGTTAACGATAATTTCCAGAGGTTATCATATTCCCTTCTCTTCTCATCCCCCGCCACCCAAGAGAATCCCAGATGTTCCACCCAGTCACAGGGATTCTGCAACTTAGAAATAAAAAAGTTGCTTTCAAAGAGAGCCATCCAGCCTGTCCCCACAGACCAAGTAGGATTAGGGACTTACTCCAGATTCAGTTTGGTGCCGAAAAGAACAGGGGACCTGAGACCCATCTTGGATCTCAGCAGATTGAACCTTCATGTACAAAAGTCCAAGTTCCGCATGGTCACCTTACAGTCAGTACTCCCTCTGTTAGGGAAAGGTGTGTGGATGTGCTCCAGTGACCTCAAAAGATGCTTACTACCATATCAAGATGGGCAGGGCATTGAGAAGTCATCTACGCTTCCAGCTGGGAGCCAGTAATTTCCAGTTTCATGCTCTGCCCTTTGGTCTCACCACAGCCCCCAGGGTGTTCACCAAATGCATGGCAGTGGTAACGGCTCACTTGAGAAATCAGGGATTTCAAGTGTTTCCGTACCTGGACGACTGGCTCCTTTCTGCCACCACCAGGCATCTACTGTTACAGACGGTTCCAAATACCAGTCACTTTTGGCCCAAAACCCTCAGGCATCTGCTAGAAAGCTAAAGATGAAGAGGGATTTCACCTTTCAGCATGACAATGACCCGAAGCATACATCAAATCAACAAAAGAATGGCTTCGCCAGAAGAAAATTAAAGTTTTGTAATGGTCCAGACAGAGCCCAGACCAAAATCGAATAGAAAATCTGTGGGGTGACCTGAAGAGAGCTGTGCACAAGAGATGGTCTCACAATCTGACAGATTTGGAGTGCTTTTGCAAAGAAGAGTGAGCAAATATTGCCAAGTCAAGATGTGCCATGCTGATAGACTCCTACCCAAGAAGACAGAATGCTGTAATTAAATCAAAAGGTGCTTCAACAAAGTATTAGTTTAAGGGTGTGCAGAACTTGCGCATCTAGCTTATTGTACTTTTATTATTTATATTTTTCCCCTAACAGATTTGTTTGTTTTTCAATTGAATTGTACAGGTTATAGGTCACAGTAAAGGTGGGAAACGTTTTGAAATGATTTATTGCGGTCTGCTATTTGTATATCACAGAAACCTGGCATTTTAACAGGGGTGTGTACACTTTTTATATCCACTGTATAACCCATTTTGAACTTCAAGCAGTCAAATGCCTGGTAGAATATATTTTGATGTATTAGATGCAAAAGATTTGGCTTTCGACACTACTTTACAATATATACAATTTCCACAGTAAGTGCTACCATAAATACTCAGGCAGATTCAGTAAAGCCTACATGGTCTGCTTCCACTGTGTGCGCGTTGCGCCTCACTGTTTTGGATTCAGTAAGTGGCTCTACATGGTGTTTAGTGCAGCACAAACAAGGTAAACACCATGGAATGCAAATTATAGCATAAGCAGCTGAATTGTATGCTAATCAACTAATCCAGGATGGAGGAGCTAGTCAACAAGCTGTAAAGCATCCATGTAGACTTTGTGCTGGTCTTCCCTGAGAATTCTAAAACCTATTGGAATTCAGCTATGGGAGCAGTCTACACAGCAACATTGTTAGGGGCTGCTGCTGCTTTAATTCAGTTGTATGTGCAACAGGCTGAAGATTATGCTGCTGCTGATAATAGACCAATGCCAAAAAGGATTTTTCAGACCCCGGGTAACTTATCTAAGTCTACATGATGTAGAAATTGTACAGCACTACAGGGTCGATAGAGACACACTACAGGAACTCTACAACCTCTGTATCTTCAACTCAGAGCCAGAAAACACTGAGACGAACCTATCCCAGTGGAGAAAAAGGTATCTGTTGCATTTAGAATTTTAGCTACAGGTACCTTTCAAAAAACAACAGGGGACATGCTGGGAGTGTCACAGGCATCAGCTTCCAGGATCTTCAATTAATTCCTGAATGCTATACTCCAGCGTGCTAGTGACCACATATAGTTTCCCCCATACTCCTAAGGATAGGGCCAGAAATATGCAGGAGTTCTACCTTGTAACACACTACCCTGAAGTATGGTGTGCCTTAGATATGACATGTAGAAATTAAGGCACCACCCAGGGAACAGGGAAGGTTCTAGATACATAGAAAGGGCTTCCGCTCTATTAACTGCCAAGTCATGTTTAATGCCAAGGGAATCATCTTGAATGTGTTTGCAGGCAACCCAGGCAGTTACCATGACTCGCATATCTGGAATACATCCCAGCTGTATCAGATGTTTACGGGGGAGGGGTGGGATCCCACAAGGTTATTTACTGGGGATACAGATCATGTATTGGAATCATGGCTGATGACACCCTTCAGAAATTCACTCACACCTGCTGAAGAATACCATAATGAAGCCCATGCTTAAAACAGAAATATCATAGAGCGTGTTTTGGGCTGCTGAATTTGTGGTTCCGGTGCTAGATACATCTGGGGGAGCCCTGAATTATGATTCATGGGCATGTACTGAAATATTCACAGTATATGCTATGCTAGACACTGTCATCTTGAGAAAACAGCTTCAGCAGAATTAGCAAGGGGAAAGGGCACACATCCCACCACCAGTGCCAAGGTCACCACAGCCACACAGGTGAGGAGTCTGAGGGGGAAGCAGCAGGTGCTGCTGGTGTAGGCAGAAGAAGGCATGCTCAATATGTCTTTGCATTGGCTAAGAGACAGTGCATAGCACACTCACTCACTCACCACCTATGGGCCTAAAACCTTCCTCTGATATACATACATATAGTAACATTGATGCCAGCCAACTCTCACAGACTTTACCTACGGATGTATTGGCTGTGTACTGCTTGCATCAGATAGAGTCAGCCCTGAACTACAAATGATGCAACTGCTGGATTTGCAAGGTAAGTGTTGAACCTGGAGTGTATTGTGTAATAATAAAAAGGTGAGTAACAATAACAACATAGCCTTGTGTGTGCCGTAACAGAAATGTAGTTTTTGTTCCCCACCCCCAAAAGTACAGGCAAATGACTTATTTTGCTAATAAGCCATCTTTGAAATGCTAAAAGTGCTATCAAAAGGAAGCTAATGGGTAAAGAAAGCATTAGCAGGATTGGCTAGATTTCTGTGTTACTAGAATTTTCCAACCTCTTTTTCTTCAGATCTGGCTTTTTCGACTCTGACCTCATCTGAAAAGCATGAGTCTGATCCATTGGGGTTGGATCCGATGTTTAGCCCTTTCAAACTGATACTTAATTTACCAAGAACATGGTACTCTCCTTCTTATGGCCCAGTACCTCCGAGGGTACAACCCCCTTCCTTTCAAGGCCGAGATCCCTTTCTGCTGTGTCTTCCCGTTCGACCAGGAGTATTTCAGAAGAAGCGGAGCAGATGGTGCACAAGATCTTATGGGTGCAGGGTATCACTATGTCCCCTTTGACCTCAGCCCTTTTGGCTGCAGATTTACCCAAATTATCTACTCCCTCATTTCCTCCTCCAATTTCAGGGCAAGTTTCAGAGCCCATGGATCCGATATCCCTGGTGACTTTGAGTTTGGATCCTAGGATGCTATCTTCCTTGGATCAGACTTTAGCTTGGAGCTTATTGACCTTTTTGGAGACAGAGAGCTCCCGGAGCCAAAGTGAGCTCTTCCCATTCGACCAGGAGTATTTCAGAAGGAGCGGAGCAGATGGTGCACAAGATCTTATGGGTGCAGGGTATCACTACGTCCCCTTTGACCTCAGCCCTTTTGGCTCCAGATTTACCCACATTATCTACTCCCCCATTTCCTCCTCCAATTTCAGGGCAAGTTTTGGAGCCCATGGATCTGATATCCCCGGTGATTTTGAGTTTGGATCCTGGGATGCTATCTTCCTTGGATCAGACTTTAGCTCGGAGCTTATTGACCTTTTTGGAGACAGAGAGCTCCCGGAGCCAAAGTGAGCTCAGTGGACCTAAAGTCCAGTCGATCCCAAGATTGTTGGAGTGGTGGATGGCCCTCGGGAATTCTGTGAAAGTGAGCTTGGCTCTGGCTTCCAGCCTGGGTGAGCGGTCTTCTGGACTGGGGGGATCTCCACCCCCAAAAGCATGACTTCTAGTATCTGGAGTCTTCATCCTTCCAGGAGTGCTCAGCCTTTGGAGCTTTGGAGGAGGCCATGGCTGCCTGTGCACCAGAAAAGTCACCCCCGATACAAAACGCTGTTCTTTGTCCTGTCTCACTCCACAGGGACAGTGGAAGCATAGGAACCAGGATAATACCCTTCAGCGTACCCCCAACTCTTCTGATACCTCCCCAGACTATCCTACTGAGGAGGTTTCTCGGAAGCTGTTATGCAAGAGTAAACTCCTAGACTCTATGGAGGAGTTAGCCACTGAAGACAGTGACCTCGATGAAGGTGAGGGTTCCCCACTGTCACCTTCCAAGGATGTTTCCTTTGGGGAGATTCTAGAAATTCTCATGCAGAAGGGTGACAAAGTCCAGCAATCCCTCACCCAAGGAGTCGGTGTACCTGGCCGCTTTCTGTTCCTGTCCTACCTCCTGGGTGATTCCGCCCACCAATGAGCTTATAGACCTAATCTCATGGAGGGTGTGGGAGACCCCAGATCGCATGTTTGCCTGTTCCCCGGAGACCAAATAAGATCATAACCACTTCTCCGGATAAGGGATTTTGGACTAAGGGTGTTGCAGTAGATGCCATGGTTGTGGCGGCAGTGACCAAAAAAAGAACTTTCTGACGAGTTATATTATCCATCCTATTAATAAAGATTCTGGGAAAATGAATAGATGTTGGAAGGGTGTCTTTTCCTCAGCGTCCTTTGCCCTGTGTTCACTGAATTACTTATCTCATTTCACAAAGTTGGAAAGGGATGTGATCAAAGTGCTCTCGAATACCCTTCAAGCAGCAGTAGCTGAGGAAGCTGAAGAAAAGGTAGCTTTCCAGTTCGCCACCCTTCATTCTATTGCCAACTCTTCCATGTGCTTAATTACACATGCTGGTGAAGAAACGAGCAGAGTGGCGGGTTCCTGCATTTCCATGAGAAGGCATGCCTAGATGCATCTTTGTGATTTTGTCGAGCCTTTTAAGTCTTCGTTTGTCAGTGCTCCATTTGATGGCACATTTCTTTTTGGGCCCAAAGTCAAGGATATGCTATCCAGGTGTGAAAAGGATGGTCAAACCCTTTTTGCCACGGGCATACATTTGTCACCTACTCAGACACCTTATCCTAAAGGTCAGAGAGGTAGCGGGACAATGTGATTCAAAAAGTCTCAGGGGTCTTAGCAGAACACAAATAGAGAGTTTTCCCCCAGAGGCAAAGGGATAAACAACAATGGAAGACATCACCCTCGGGGCAGTGAAGGTCCGCAGAACCAGGGTTCCCTGGAACCATTCTTTGGGAAACATTTTTAGTGCTCCTGAGAGGATTCTCGATTGTCCACCTCTATAGAGGCAATCTGGGATCACCTATCCCTGCACTGGAGAGCCTGGAAGAACATAACTTCCAATGCATGGGTGTAGAGGATAATATCCAGGGTTTACCATATTCTCTTCTCCCAACAGCCTCTTCCCAACAAGAAGATCCCAGACATTCCACCCAGTGAAAGGGATTAAGCAGTTTCACAAATTCTGAATTTGCTAGAAAGAGTCATCCAAGAGGTCCCCCCAGACCAGAGAGGTTTTGGAACTTACTCAAGGTTCTTTTTGGTGCTAAAGAAAACGGGACTAGAGACTGAGGCTGGATCTCAGCAAATTGAATAAATCAGTCCGTTGCAGCAAGTTCAGAATGGTCATGATAAAGCCCATACTTTCCTTCTTGGAAAAGGACAATTAGATGTGCTCTATAGATCTTCAGGATGCGTACTACCACATAAAAATGGACAGATGTGCCAGAAGATACCTGCGCTTCTAGCTGGGTGCCAATCATTACCAGTTCAGAGCACTGCCCTTTGGTTTCACTACAGCCCCCACAGTTTCACCAAATGTATGGCAGTCATTACCGCTCACCTGCCCCAAGGATTGCAAGTGTTTCCATTCTTAGACAACTGGCTCATTTCCACCTCGACCGAGCATCTACTAGTACATGCAAGAGACTCTGTTCTTCAACAATGTTTAGAACTAGGTATAACAATAAATTACTAAAAATCTCATCTGGAACCCACTGAAATGACAGAGTTCATAGGAGCCCTGTTAGACACAAACCTGATGATTATCAAACTTCCCCCTTCCAGAGTACTGACAGTGAAAAGACAGACTGCAAGGTTGATCAGAAGTGAGTGCCTGCCTGATGTTCTTCATCTCACATTGCTGCAGTCCTTACACTTGGTATAGCGCTGTCCTCGGTCGGCCCGAATACCAAAGTATATGGCTGACGTCGGTCATGGCGCATTAAACTGACGCCAGGACGTCAGGGTATAAATGCGCATGACCGACGTCATATCCCCAGTCTTTTTTGCCACGTGGTCCGATGCAGAAGCAAATTTGCGAGTGCAGGTTGGCGTCCTGAGATTTTCCGAAACCGGAGTTTCAGACCGAATCAAAGTTGGCTAAGTACCCGTTAGAATATTTTGGTGTTTTCTTGCCTCAGTATTTTACCGGATGTCAGAAAAAGTAAATAACTGTATTTCTTGTGGGAAACAGATACCACATAGGGATTACCATAACTTGTGTATACCTTGTTTAGGGCCTGAGCACGACGTTGTTGGGTGTCCCTCTTGTGCTAGATTTAACAAGCGTACTATAAAGAGGAGATTAGACTGTGCCAGGTTAGTCTTCGGGAAGCGGTGCAATTACAAAATGCCGTCGGATGCTCCGACGCCCGCTACTTCGAAGAAACGCAAGGACAAAGCACCTAGGCCTAGGTTAGAAGAACCGTCCGTCCCGGACGTCGGTTCTTTAGAGGGCTCGGTTGAGCCAGAGGCCCAAACAGAAGTTTCCTTAGAGTCCCAGGGAGAGACTTTATTGTTACAGGATGTGTCTTCTCAGGAGGTAGGCCAGGCTGAAGGGGCTTCTCAGGTAACTGTCCTTCCCTCTCTGCCTAAGGTGGTTAGGCCTTCCCCTACTGTTACCAAGGCTTCTTCCAGGGGCAGGCCAGGTTTAGCTGTAGCAGGTGTCTCTCCTAGTACTTCAGGCCCTGTGCCCAAGAGACATATGCTTAAGATGGCTGAAGATTTAATTACTATGATTAGGGGTTCTATGCCCCCTCCTGACAAAAGGCCTAGGGTGGATCCTGAATTTGGGGATTTTGAACAGGATTCTGATGCTTCGGAATCTTCGGCTGAAGATTTACAGGAGTTTTCTCATTATTCTGATTCTGATGTGGATGACACCACTCCTACTGCTTCTCCTCCTGAGGATTTTTCATTCTCAGAGACTCTCCATTCCATGAGGGAGCATTTTAAATGGGAAGGTCAGGATTTCTCTGATTCCAGGAAAAGACTTAGGGAATTTTTGTTTTTACCCCAGCATAGGCCTTTAGCTATACCTCCTGTTCTTTCTGTGGTGGAAGATGTTTTTGCAGAGGCCTCTCTTAACCCTGATTCTTTACCTCCCACTCCTGTTAAGCCGGACAGATACTATAGGGTGCCTGAAGCTCATAAGTATCTCTTTAAAAGCCCTAGGGCAGATCCAGAGACTGTTACTCAGGGACCTAAAGGGGTTAAGGCTTCTGTTGTTAAAAATCCGGTTCCTCCGGATAAAGAGGCAAGGGCTTTAGACAGATGGGGTAAGAAAGTTTATACTTCTTCAACTTTAGCCATGAGGGCTTTGAATTGTCAATTCCACATGCTGAGATATCAGATCTATCTTCTTTCACAGTTAAAGTCTAAGGTAGATGCTCTGGCAGAAGGTATTGAATGTAAGGAGTTACAAGATCTGGTGCATGTGTCTGAACAGGTGGGTAAGCATTCCTTACAATGTGGTTTTGATGCTGTACAGGCCTCTTCCAGGGTGGCTGCCACTGGTACTGTCCTACGCAGGCACGCCTGGCTAAGGGATCAGAATTTAGCTGAGCATGTTAAGTCAAGGATCTTGGATGCCCCTTTGCAATCTGATGTGTTGTTTGGTTCACCTGTTGAAGCAGTTTTAAAGAAAATGGAAGACAAAGCTAAATCTATGCACACTGTTAAAGATTTTTTACAGGTTCAGCCTCCAAAGTTTAGTAGAAATTGGCCAAGCAAGGCGTGGACATATCCTTCTTATGATTCCCAGTCTAGGGGTAGGTCTAGGCGTGCTAGGGGCAGAGCTCAGGGCTCTTTTAGATCCAGGACAGGGGGCTCACCTGCACAGTCTTCAGGTGAGGGCAGGGGTCAGCCCTTTCGTAGACAGACCCAATGACCTACCTTTTCAGCTGCCAGACCCTTCCCGTCTGACAGCACCTTTGGGAGGAAGACTGACACTTTTCAAGGCGAACTGGAGTTTAATTACCCAAGACAGATGGGTATTGGATATCATTCACCATGGTTACAGATTTTATTTCCATACCTTACCACCTTTCAAGGGCATGCCAGACATTCCTCCTCAGCACAGATTAGAAGCTTACAGACAAATTTCTCTATTACTACAGATAGGGGCCATACAACCGGTGCCTATGGCAGAAAGGGGCCTAGGATTTTATTCTCGCCTATTCCTAGTACCAAAAAAGGGGAACACGTGGAGACCAATTCTGGATTTGTCTATCCTCAACACCTTTCTGGACATTCCCAAATTCAAGATGCTGACATTGCAACAGCTTTTACCTCTCCTGGGCAAAGATCACTGGATGGTAACTTTGGATCTCAAAGAGGCTTACCTTCATGTTCCTATCACTCTAAGCTGCAGGAAGTATCTGCGTTCTCGAGCTGGAAATTCACACTATCAATTCTCTGCATTGCCCTTTGGCTTATCTACTGCACCCAGAGTATTCACAAAGGTTCTGGCTCCAGTGATAGCTTTCTTCAGATTGAGAGGAATACAGATCTATCCTTATTTGGACGATTGCCTGATTCTGGCTCAAGGCAAGGACGAGCTTCTACAGCATTTAAAATATGTGATAGCAGTGCTAAGATGCCTGGGGTATTCTGTGAACGAAACAAAGTCCAGTCTAGTACCCTCTCAAGACATGTGCTTTCTGGGTGTGAGACTGAATACAGCAGCCCAGATGGCCTTTTTGACCCCGGACAAACAAAAGAATCTTTCCCTTTACTTCCAAAAACTATCACACCAGTCCGGGCTGACTGCAAGGACAGTCCTTCAAGCCTTAGGGTTCATGGCATCTTGTATTCTGGTGCTTCCCAATGCCAAACTGCATATGAGGAAGCTACAATGGTATCTCAAGAATCTATGGACACAGCACTGCCAGGATCTGGACACTGTCATTCCAATAATACCTTGCATCCAAAAGGAATTCTTGTGGTGGGCTCAGCAATGTCACCTAAACAAGGGACTTTCTGTGACCCGGCCAGAGGCGAGTCAGATTCTAACAACAGATGCCTCGGACAAAGCTTGGGGAGCTCATCTCAATGGAAAATGGATACAGGACAAGTGGCCTGCCAGACTACAGCATCTACATATCAACCTGAAGGAGATGTTAGCAGTCCAGTTTGCATTAACAGCTTTCAAGGAATTACTTCTTCCAGGACAGGTGTTGATTCTAACAGACAACACAACCGTCATGTGGTACATCAACAAGCAAGGGGGTACACATTCTTACCCTCTATGCAGACAAGCAATGATTTTGTGGGACACTGCTCTCAGTTTACAACTAAATCTTCAGGCAAGGTTTCTGCCGGGAGTACAGAACTCCTTAGCAGATGTGTTAAGCAGACAAATCATGGATCCCCACGAGTGGAAATTGGATCCTCATGTATTTCAGCAATTAACAGTGTCATGGGGAACACCAGACATAGATCTGTTCGCTTCTCCTCTAAACCACCAGCTGCCAAAGTTTTGCACAAAAGGATACACCAGGCAGCTTGGAAAGTGGATGCTCTTTCTTTCAGTTGGAAAAATCTTCATGTATATGCCTTTCCACCTCTTCCTCTACTTCTAAAGGTACTGCTAAAGGTAAGACAGGACAAACCAAGAATGATCCTGATAGCTCCAGATTGGCCTCGACAGCATTGGTACCCATCACTGCGAAATCTGACAAGGAAGCGAGCGTGGCCCTTACCTTTCCTTCCACACGTGTTGTCCCAAAGGACGGTCATCTACTCAATGTCAAGCTTCACTCTCTTCATCTCACAGCATGGCATATCCTGTTTTAGCTCATAGCAGGGCTCAACTTCCTCAACAAGTTTTGAATGTGATTATGGAAGCTAGGAGACCTAGTACAAGGAAAGTGTATGCAGACAAGTGGAAGAGATTTTTGTTTTGGAGTGCAGCAAAGGATTTAGATGTTTCTGAGCCTAATTTGAGTGTGGCTCTTCAATATCTTACTGAGTTATTGGACAAGGGTTTGTCCTTCTCTTCCATTAAGATTCATGCCGCAGCAATTTCAGCTCACTATGACTGTGATCCACCTTTGTTTTCTCATTCTTTGTTCAAGCAATTTCTCAGAGGAGCAAAGAACATAAGACCTCCACGAAGAGCTCCTACTCCTGCTTGGGACCTCAATTATGTGTTGGAAAAGCTCACTCTGCCACCTTTTGAGCCTGCAGCTACGGCTGAGTTAAAATATTTGTCATGGAAGACTGCTTTTTTGTTGGCCATTACCTCTGCAAGAAGGGTTTCTGAATTACAGGCCCTTATGGCGGTTGAGCCTTTCTTGATTTTCCATAAGGATAGGGTATCTTTTACTAACCCTTCCTTTATGCCTAAGGTGGTTTCAAGTGTGTCTTTAAACCAAACTATTCATTTACCTACCTTTATGCAGACCCCCAAAACAAGGGGGAAAAGATTTTGCATACTTTGGATGTACACAGGCAGTTACGCTACTACTTAGATAGGACTAAGAGTTTCAGGCAGTCTCAACAGTTGTTTGTTTCTTTTGCTTTGGGTTCTCAGGGCAAGCCTGTGTCAAAACAAACTATTTCTAAATGGATTGGGTTTTGCATTGCCTTTTGTTATTCCCATCATGGCAAGGAGATTCCAACAGGGATTAGACCTCATTCCACTAGGACTACTGCCACTTCTACAGCTTTTCTAAGGGGAGTGGCAACTAAGGATATTTTGGAGGCAGCTACTTGGAGTTCAGTACATACTTTCTCTAAGCACTACCACCTTCCTCTCTACTCTAAATCTAGGGCTGGTTTTGCCACTGCTATTTTACAGGGCATTTTGACAGCTCCTGCTTCTCTTTGATTTGCCATCCTCCCTTACCTCTGCTTTGGGAATCTACCCAAGTGTAAGGACTGCAGCAATGTGAGATGAAGAACATAGTACAGTTTTGTACCTACCATAAATGTAGATGTTCAAGATCCACATTGCTGCAGTCCATTCTACCCTCCTCCTTCCCTCTGTGTTTGGGGGTGGTTGTGTGGTTAGGTTAGTACTTTATTATATAATTGTTAGAAGTTGTACATAGTTTGGGTGTAGGGGTGTTTAGTGTTTGGTGGTTTTTTGATTTTACCCTGTTTAGGGTCTTCTGACATCTGGGGCAAGAAAAGACTGAGGATATGACGTCGGTCATGCGCATTTATACCCTGACGTCCTGGCGTCAGTTTAATGCGCCATGACCGACGTCAGCCATATACTTTGGTATTCGGGCCGACCGAGGACAGCGCTATACCAAGTGTAAGGACTGCAGCAATGTGGATCTTCGAACATCTACATTTATGGTAGGTACAAAACTGTACTTTATGTTCTTCAGGCCTTAGGTTCCATGGCCACAGCACTTGTGTTAGTCCCACTGGTCAGGTTTCACATGCAAATTTTACAATGGCTTCAAGCCCCGCAATGGTCTATAATGCATCAACCAATGTCCTATAAGAGTCTCATAACAGAAACATGAAAAAAAGATCTCTCATGGTGGATTCATTCTCGGCAGGTGACACAAGTCCAACTCTTTGTTCCACCTCCACCACAGACTACGGTGACCACGGATGCTTCCCAGATAGGGTGGGGGAGCATTACCTGGTAAAAATAATATAAAAGGCATCTGGTCTGCAGACAAGGCCAAGCTGCACATAAATGACTTAGAGATGAGGGTGATGCTGTTAGCGTTGCAGGCATTTCAGTCTACCCTTCCTCTAGGCATGGTACCATTTCAGTCCAGCAATATGTCGGTGGTGTGGTACATAAATAAACAAGGAAGAACCAGATCATACCCTGTCTGTCAGGAAGCACTGAGTGTGGCAATGGCCGATCTTATCCATCTGCTTTCTAATAGCATTGGATATTCCAGGGAAATCCAACATCATGGCATACAAACTGATCTGAGCCATTTTCATGGGGAGATCCAGCATCATAGCATACAAACTGAGCAGAGCCATTTTAATGCCTAGTTGTCCCTCAATCAGAATCTGGTAGACCACATTTTCTGCACATGGGGCCAGCCATGCTGTGATCTTTTCGCCTCTCTCCTCAGCAAGAAATGCAGCAGCTACTTCACCCTGATTCCCCCACAAGGGAAAACTTGAGGATGCTGTAACACATGATTGGCCCCCCTGGACTTCTGTATGCCTTTCTCTCAATTCTGTTGATCCCCAAGTTCCTTCAGAAAGCCAATAGGTTGAAGAGGTCAGTTATCCTCATTGCCCCATATTGGCCTCAACAAATCTGGTTTCCCTTCCTGTGGCCTCATCTTCAGAAGGAACCCTAGATTCTGGATCTTTCTCTAGACCTGTTGTCACATCTGACAGAAACGACTCATTTCAACCTTTACAATCTCAAGCTGACAGCTTGGTTCCTCCATTTCCAAAAATCGCCAGACAACCTGTGCTCCACCCAGTCCATCATATTTTGATGTCATTCATAAACCGTCAACTCAAAAATTATATTGGAGTAAATGGAAGAGATTCATCTTTTGTGAACAGCAGCATAACATGGATCCCATCACAGCCCCTATTCATTTCATATTGGATTTCCTAGCCCATCTTTTCAGTAACTGGGAAGTGGCATCTACCATTAAAGTACAGTTATCAGCCATTTCAAATTTCCATATTAGGTTTGACAATTCCTCCTTGAACTCCCACAAGCTTTGCAAAGCATTCTTAAAAGGGATGTTATTGTTAAACCTCCTTATAAGGATCCTTCTCCCCCTTGGGATTTAAATCTGGTTTTGCATCTCATTACCTCAGCCTGCCTTCGAACCTGCAGTAACTTTTGATGTTAAATATCTTTCATGGAAAACACTATTTTTGGTGGCTGTCACATCAGCAAAGCAGATTTCAGATCTTTAAGCCCTGTCTTCTGAACCTCTGTATATACTATTCCATAAGGACAAAGTCTCATTGCATACCAACCCCTCTTTATTGCCCAGAGTTATCTCTTAAGCAAATCTTAATCAGGCTATTCAGTTACCTGTTTTCTTTCCTAATTTTAGTAACAAAGGGGAATACATTCTGCATATGTTGGATGTTCATACAATTCCACTGTATATCAACAAATGAGCCTTTGTTCCATATGACTTTTCTTTTATTGCTCTTTTGTTTTGTTGCCATAATTGAGTTTTCTTCTAAATGACTATAAACTCTTTTGGAATCAATTCCACTGTATAGTTTATACGTCATTGGAAGATCTGATTGCATTTCTATTAGGTAAATAGAAGGTTAGGTAAATACCAAAGAATTTTGGAAGACAAAGCAGTTATTTGTTGCATTTGCAGGACCTAGCTAGAAAGGCCTTCCTGTTAGCA
The DNA here is from genome assembly GCF_019279795.1 of Protopterus annectens. Taxonomy (NCBI): domain Eukaryota; kingdom Metazoa; phylum Chordata; order Ceratodontiformes; family Protopteridae; genus Protopterus; species Protopterus annectens. The sequence continues at coordinate 1,563,305,242 of NC_056744.1, forward strand.
AAATGACTTTATGCAAGTGACTTTCTGGTTGCATTTCCTTTATTTATTCTTCGAAAGGCATGAAGCATGACAGTTCCATTTGGACCCATTCAACCAAAGCAGTTGCCACATCTGCAGTCTTTCAGTCCAGTGCTTCCTTAGATGATATTTGTGCGGCAGCTACTTGGGCAAACCATCATACCTTTATTACTCATTAGATTTGGTCTCCAGGGGAAGGGCTTCCTTTGGTGCCATAATTCTGAGGAACATTCTCCTGTGAGTTCACCCTGGATAAATGTAGCTTGGGACTCTGTCCCACATGTGAGGAGAGGATGAAAAACTGACAATATCAGATAAAGAAGTTAGGTACTCACCATAACGTTCCATCTGTATTGCCCATTTTTCATCTCTCTTCACAATCCCACCCTCCAGCCCCCATCCTTAGACACCTGGTTGAATGGGAGGACTATGTCTAGGGTTAAGATTTATTTCCATTAGACTCCAGAGATTGCTTCATGTAAGGCTCTTTGTGTGTTGAATTCTAACCCTTCTGTTCATTCTTATATAGTTATAGGAAACAATAGCTGAGGTAAAGGGGCAGATGCATTGTGGGTAATGGGGAGGTACCTAAGAGCTTTTTGGTTGCCACGAGCTTGCTAATGGCCGTGTCGGATCCGAGGTCTCTGATCTGAACCCACGTGAGGAGAGATGAGAAATTAACGATACAGATAGAACGTTATGGTAGTACACAACTTCTTTTTTTTCTTGGTGCTGCAGCTTTCCTGCTTTAAAGGTTGCTTTTGCACATTTGTCAAGACCGAGTGACATTCTTATATCATCTGAAAGTTCTGACAGTTTTAAATCATTGACAAAAAGAAGATGAGAAGCCTTTATACTTTGTTGATTTCTGGGAGCCAAATTATAGTCATGACCTAATCTATTAAGCAGACAGCTTAATGGGTTAAGGGCATAGCAAAAGAGCAACTGTGACAGTCACCCTAGAATATCCCATTTGGATTTTTATCCCTGGAGTGATAATTTGCCCTTTATCTTGGCTTAACTGCAAAGTGGTTTGCCATTATTCCATGGTCGCTGTGATGTAGTTTACCAATGTAGGGTGTATCTTATACATTTTTAAGCGCTCTTTTATCCATGAATGTGGGATACTGTCAAGTGCTTTTTTGTAGTCAATCCATGCCATACTTGGATTCTTCCCCGTTTTTACAGTTTTCCACTATGACTTTATCAACAAATGAGCCTTTGTTCCATATGACTTTTCTTTTATTGCTCTTTTGTTTTGTTGCCATAATTGAGTTTTCTTCTAAATGACTATAAACTCTTTTGGAATCAATTCCACTGTATAGTTTATACGTCATTGGAAGATCTGATATTGTTAATCCTCATTCATTCCTTATGCATGGGTATTGGTTCTGACCTCGGAACCGAGCCGGACATTTTCCAAGCTCGCATCAGCTTCAAACTCTCGAGCTAAACACTTACCCACAATCCCCCTCTCGCTGTTACCTCAGATTTCATTTGCCGCGTTGCCATTTGGTCATGTCAAGCTACTTCTCTTGAGCTAAGTACAGTTATTTGTTGTTTAATAGTCTTTCATATTACTTTTCTGTCAGAAAAGTTTATATTTCATTGTCTCTTACCCTATCGCATCTAGCGTACATATTTTCTTCAGGTTTTTCTGCTCTTTTCTCCACGAGGTATTCTCTCTTTACCATCATTTTTTTCTCATACCTTCGGGTATTCTTTTGTGCCATTGCTGGTACCTTTTTCTATTAATTAATTTGCTGTCATGGCAGATAAGAAAGGTAGTCTGGGGTTTAAGCAGTGTTCTGATTGTGGACACAAACTACCCACTTCTGATGCACACTCTTTGTGCGTTTATTGTTTGGGGGTGTCCCACTTGTCTGTTGACCCACCCTGTACTATCTGTGAAAACTTTTCAAGGGACTTCTTAAATCTCCCTTTTCAGAGGCTATTTCTGGGTCGGAGGCCTTAACCTGTCCTAGAGCCCATAAGAAAATCTTAGATGTTTCTACCAAGGCTAAATCTTTGCCTTCATCCCCGGCTGGGGACTCCCGCCAACCAAAACCTAAAAAGGCTAAAGTTTCGGCTCCGGAGCTCACTCAGTCAGCCCCAGTGCTTTCGGTGCCTAGACCTTCAGCACTGAGGCCTTTGGCTCCTTTAGTGATCTCAGCTCCATCTTCTCCTGCAGCCTTCACTATATCAGCACTGAGGGGCTCCTCGGTTCGGACTACAGCCAGACCTTGACCACGTCGGCTCCGACAGCGTCCTTGGAACCGACGCCTTTATTGTTGACTCCAGTTTTGTCGGGTCCAGCTTCGGTACCGACAACCACTTCGGCACCGATCCCTGTGTCGGTGCAGACCATGACTTCTGAACCGATGACTTTGGTGCAGACACCCATAGTCCAGTCTCTCTTGGCACCTTTGTCCTCGGTGCGGATGGGTGAGATAGGCACCAAGTTTGCCTCTTCTGTGGACAGGCCTGTTTCTCCCTCAGTCTCCATGAGGTCCACTAGAAGCCTTTCCGAACACGATGTGTTGCGTCTTGTGGATCAGGTGCTCTTGGTCAGAGGTATCCCACCCCTCAGGAACTATCCTTCCTTGGGAGATGATCACCCGTCTCCAAAGACCCCTTCTCATTCTCCTCCTTCATTGCCTTTGAAGTCTATGGATGTAGCATAGTCTTCCCCTTCTGCTGTTCCCTTTATGGATCTCACTAAGGAACCGCAGTTGCCTTCATGGCAGGAAAGTTTTGCTACGATCCAGGATGTCAGTTGTGACTGGCATAGTTTGCTGCTCCACAGCCATCCAGGGACTCCGGGTCGGCAGGCTGAGCCACTTAGGGGAGGGGTGACCCCTGTCCTAGACATTCAATCCTCTTCAGGTGGACCAGCCTTCCAACTGATGGAGAAGGCTTTCGCTGCTGCTGGCGATACTAGACTGTCTATACCTCCACCCTCCTCTGGTACACTGGTTTCACAAGTCGCACCTAGCGGACACCAGGTGCAAGGGCCTCAGGACATATTCCCACAGGAATCCCCTTTTCTGTTGTCTTCTCCAGCTTCTCCCGCTGAGGAGGTCCACCGGAAAAGTTTGTGTAAGAGGAGTCACATGGACTCCACAGAGGAGGCCCTCACTGAAGACACAGATTGTGATGAGGGGGAAGGATCCCCCCGGTCACCCTCTGAGGTATCCTTTGGTGATATCCTCAAAATCATGAAACAGAGAGGTGACTGGCAGTCCTCTAATCCGACCTCTGAGGAATCTGTGCTCCTGCAGGCCTTTTGCGTCCGGCCCCCTACCTCCTGGGTTACTCCACCTGCCAATGAACTTGTCTGGCTTATCGTGCAGCATGCTTGGAAGGCTCCTGATACCGTCAAAGCTATTCCCCAGAGGCCAGATAAGATTTTGTCCCCTCCTGCTTCGGATCCTCATTGGTCCAAAGGTCTTCCTGTGGATGCTTTGGTGGTGGCGGCCGCAACAAAAAAGGATCTGGCAGAAGAAGAAAGCCAGACTGTCTATCCGCTTAACAAAGAGTCCCGTGCCCTGGACAGGATAGGGAAGTGCACCTTTGCTTCAGCGACCTTTACTGTCAGGTCCCTGAATTATATGGCATATTTTACCAGGCTTCAAAGGGATCTGATTTCTGAGCTCTGTGAAACCTTGGCTGGTGCCGTGTCTGATGAGGTCCATCTCAAAGTGGCCTCTCAGCTGGCCACCATTGAATCAATATCTACTCCTCTATGCAACTGATATTTCATGTATCAGAAGGAGCAGCTTAGAGCAGCAGGTTCAGCTGCGGTCTTGAGATGACACACCTGGATGTGCTTGTGCAATTTCATGGAACCCTTTAAGGTTTCCTTTCTTAACGCTTCCATTGAGGCCTCCTCGTTGTTTGGGCCCAAAGTTAAAAGCACACTGGCCAGATGTAAACAGGGTGGTAAGACCCTTTCTGCTGTAGGTGTCCATTATTCTTCCCCTCAACGTGCTTTTTCCCGAAACCAAAAGAGTGGGAAGATATAGTTCAAGAAATCTCAAGGTCCTTTCCGTGACACACAGGCTGAGTTCTTCCCTAGAGGCAGAGGGGGAAACTCACAGGGAAGATGCTCCTTTCGGGGCAGAGGGGGTCTGCGTAACCAGGGTTCCAGGGATTCTTTCCCTGGTCAATCCTACCAGCGCTCCTGAAGAGCAGCCCAACTCCTTTCCTCTGGAGTTTGTTGGGGGATGTTTCTCCTTGTACCCTTCTGCCTGGCTAACCATCACCACCGATTCTTGGATACAAAGGATTATAACCAGAGGTTATCATATCCCCTTCGATCTTTGTCCTGCCCCTTCAAAAAACCTTCCAGGCATTCCACCCAGTCAAAGGGAAGAAGCAGCACTAGAGATAGAAAAGCTGCTAAGAAAAAGAGTCATCCAAATAGTCCCTCCAGACCAGATAGGATCCAGATTCTACTCAAGACTATTCTTGGTGCCAAAGAAAACTGGGGACTGGAGACCAATTTTGGATCTCAGTGTATTGAACAAGTTTGTGAGAGTCCAAAAATTCCAGATGGTCACAATACAGTCTATCCTCCTGCTTTTGGAAAAAGACGATTGGATGTGCTTGATATATCTTCAAGATGCGTACTACCACATAAAAGTGGACAGGCCATCAAGAAGATTTCTGTGCTTCCGTGCGGGAGCCAGTCACTACCAGTTCAGAGTACTGCCCTTTGGACTCTCTACAGCCCCGAGAGTGTTCACAAAGTGCATGGCAGTTGTCACAGCTCACTTGCGACTTCAAGGATTCCAGGTGTTTCCATACATAAACGACTGGCTCATTTCTGCCCCCACAAGACATCTACTGGAAGACGCCCTGGCATATTCTCTCCTCGCTGCTCAAAGGCTAGGCATAACCATAAACTGGCAAAAATCCAATCTCATCCCATCTCTGTCGACATAATTCATAGGGGTTATCTTGGACACAAAGAACTGCAGAGCTGCTATTCCAGAGCACAGAATTCTAAGGATAAAGCAACAACTAATTCCAATCATTTCAAGGGAGAAGTCCATGGCTCACTCGGTTCTACAGCTGTTGGGTTCCATGGTAGCCTCCATCACCATTGTTCCCCTGCCCAGGTTTCATATGAGGCTTCTACAATGGCTACTGCTTACCCAATGGTATCCTTTTCAGCATCCTCTTTCAGCCATGATTCAAATAACCTACAGGTGCAAACAGGATCTAAATTGGTGGATGACACACCATCTGTCACAATGGTCTCGCTCCTTCTCCCCCAGCAACCCAACGCCACAGTGACCACAGACGCCTCCCTGATGGGGGGAGCTATGTCAGGGACAGACAGTCCAAGGCACTTGGTCCCAACTGGAGGCCCATTTGCATATAAATGTTCTAGAGCTGAGGGCGGTGCTTCTTGCATTGCAAGCATTCCATCCCCTGCTGCCGTCTGGGACAATTGCGATTCAATCAGACAACATGGCGGTGGTCTGGTACATCAACAAGCAAGGTGGAACGAAATCATACCCCTTTTTCTGAGAGGCCATGAGAATATGGCAATGGGCAATGGCTATCAACTGTTTTCTTCTAGCAACGCACATTCCCGGGAGTTCCAACGTGATAGCAGACAGACTCAGCAGGTGCATTCTTCAACCTCACGACTGGTCCCTGAATCCCTTGATAGTGGCGTTGATCTTCCACCGCTGGGGCTGTCCTTGCTGCGACCTCTTTGCATCCCCGACCAACTACAAATGCAGCAACTACTTCGCCCTGATTCCCCATCCAGGACAATCACCCAGGGACACTCTAGTCTACGATTGGCCCTCGGGTCTTCTTTACCCTTTTCCACCCTTTCCCCTCATTCTCCAGTTTCTGAAGAAAGCCCATTGGTAGAAGAGCAAGGTGATCCTCATAGCACTATATTGGCCTCAACAGATTTGGTTCCCCTTCCTTTGGCCTCACCTACTAGATCAACCATGGATTCTCCATCCAACCTCAGAATTGATCTCACATCCACAGAACCTGATTCATCCCAACTTGAACAGCCTGAAGCTCACGGCTTGGCTACTCCAATTCCCTTGATTGCCAGGCAGAATGATCTTTCTTTACTAGTACGTGATATTCTCATTGCATCTCGTAAGTCTTCCACTAGAATTACTTATCTGAGCAAGTGGAAAAGATTTACCTGTTGGCTGAAAGATAAACAAGTAAATCCCTTCTCAGCACCAGTGTCGATAATACTAGACTATCTGGCCGACCTGTTTCAATCGGATCTATCGGCCTCCACCATTAGAGTTAATTTGGCTGCAATTTCCAATTTTCATGAGGGTGTCCAAGATTCCTCTGTTATGTCCCACAAATTGTGCAAGACCTTCATAAAAGGTGTGAATCATATGAAGCCACATTTTAGAGAACCTGTTCAACCATGGGATTTATCATTAGTTCTACAAGCTCTGACAATGCCACCTTTCGAACCAGCCACTTCTTGTGACCTCAAGTATTTGTCATGGAAAACCTTGTTTTTGGTCGCCATCACTTCTGCCAGACGTATTTCTGAGCTTCAAGCTCTATGTATCAAGAGTCCATACTTGATTTTTCATAGAGATAGTGTCTCTGAAATCTAATCCGTCATTTCTGCCTAAAGTGATCTCTGAAATGTCCATTAATTAAGCCATTGAATTGCCAGTTTTCTTTCCCAATCATTCAAACAGAGGGGAGTATTGCCTACATACCCCAGATATCCACAGGCAAATTCGTTTTTACTTAAACAGGACTAGGCCCTTTCATAAATCTGACCAGTTATTTTTGGCCTTTTCGTACCTAGATTAGGATCTGCTGTTGCTAAGGTCACATTAGCTAGATGGTTGAAGGACTGTGTGACCTTCATTTATACACAACAGACTATCTCGTTGCCTACTACCATGAAAGCTCATTCAATAAGGTCAGTGGCAACTTCTGCTGCCTTCCATGCCAGGGCTTCCTTACATGACATCTGTGCAGCTGCAACTTGGGCTACGCCTCATACCTTCATCAATCATTACAAATTGGACTTGGCCTCCAGGGGAAGAGCATTTTTCGGCTCTATGGTGCTCAGGAATGTCCTTCCATGAGAGCCTCCCAGGAATAGAGGTAGCTGGGGACTCTGTCCCAAGCGTAAGGAATGAACGAGGATTAACAATATCAGGTAAAGAAGTTATGTCTTACCATAACATTCCATCTGTATTGTTGATCCTCGTTCAGTCATTACGACCCTCCCTCCTTCCCCCTCCTGTGGTTTCTAGTGGATCTCACCATCTGGTTCTCTTAGGTTATTTGACTAGAGGTAGCCTCTACCTTCTTTAACTTGCAAACTCAATCTGAGGTAACAGGGAGAGGGGGATTGTGGGTAAGAGTTTAGCTCGAGAGTTTGAAGCTGACGCGAGCTTGAAAAATGACTGGTTCGGTTCCAAGGTCGGAACCGATACTCATGTGTAATGACTGAACGTGGATCAACAAAACAGATGGAACGTTATGGTAAGACATAACTTCTTTTTATTGGTCTATAATTTTTAGGGTAGCTTGCAGGTTCACTCTTAAGTAGGAGCATTGTTTTTCCTGTTAGCCAGGTTGGTGTCTCTTCAGGGTGCACATATAAATATATCTGGTATTGTTAATCCTCGTTCATTCCTTACGCAGGGGTATCGGTTCCCAGCTCGGAACCGAGTCGGCCATTTTCCAAGCTCATGTCAGCTTCAAACTCTCGAGCTAAACTCTTACCCACAATCCCCCTCTCCGTGTTACCTCAAATTTCGTTTGCCGCATTGCCATCCGGTCGTGTCAAGCTACTTCTCTTGAGCTAAGTAGAGTCAATTGTTAAATTGCTTTACAAATTACTTTTCTGTCAGAAACATTGATATTTTATTGTCTTTTACCCTGTCGCATCTAGCGTTCATATTTTCCTCAGGTTTTTCTGTTTTTCCACTTACTACTTTTACCGCAAGGTATTTTCTCTTTACCATCGTTGGTAATCTTTTTCCCTTTTCTCTCTTATATCTTCGGGTACTCTCTTGTACCATTGTTGGTACTTTTCTATTAATTAATATGGCAGATAAAAAAGGTAGTCCAGGGTTTAAGCAGTGTTCTGATTGTGGACACAAACTGCCTACTTCTGATGCACACTCTTTATGTGTTTATTATTTGGGAGCTTCCCATTTAAATGTTGAACCACCCTGTACTATTTGTGAGAACTTTTCTAATAAGGCTTTGTTAGAAAGGAAAAACAAGCTGATACTGAAGGGACTCCTAAAATCTCCCTTTTCAGAGGCTATTTCTAGGTTGGAGGTCTCAACCCCTCCTAAAGCCCATAAGAAAATGGATGCTTCTACTAAGGCTAAATCCTTGCATTCGTCCCCGGCTGGGGACTCTCACCAACCAAAACCTAAAAAGGCTAAATTTTTGTCTCCGGAGCTCTCAGTCAGCCCCAGTGCTTTCGGTGCCTAGACCTTCGGCACCGATGCCTTCGGTTCCATTAGTGATTTCAACTCCGTCCTCTCCTGCAGCCTTTTATATATCGGCACCGAGGGGCTCCTCGGATCAGACCATTACCACTGTATCTGCACCGACCGTTCAGTCAGCGCAGACCTTGACCGCGTCGGCTCCAAGATCTTCCTCGGAACGGAGGCCTTTATTGTTGAGTCCAGTTTTGTTGGTTCCAGCTTCGGCACCAACAGCCAGTTCGGCACCAATCCCTATGTCAGTGCAGACAATTACCTCGACACCGATGACTTCTTCGGTGCAGACAACCGTAGTCCAGTCTTTCTCGGCACCATTGTCCTTGGTGTGTTCAGATGAGATGGGCACTGAGTCTGCTTCTGTGGACAGGCCTGTTTCTCCTTCAGTCTCCATGAGATCCACTAGAAGCCTTTCCAAACATGGTGTGTTGTCTTGTGGACCAGGTACTCTTGGCCAGAGATATTCCACCCCTCAGGAACTATCCCTCTTTGGGAGGTGATCACCCATCTCCAAAGACCCCCTTCTTATTCTCCTCCTTCATTGCCTTTGAAGTTCATGGATATAGCACAGTCTTCCCCTTCTGCGGTTCCCTTTATGGATCTCACTAAGGAACTGCAGTTACCTTCGTGGCAGGAAAGTTTTGCTACAACCCAGGATGTTAGCTGTGACACGCATAGCTTGCTGCTCCACAGCCATCCAGGGACTCCAGGTCTGCAGGCTGAGCCACTTAGAGGAGTGGTGACCCCTGCCCTGGACATACACTCCTCTTCGGGTGGACCAGCCTTCCAACTGATGGAGAAGGCTTTTGCTACTGCTGGCGATACCGGACTGTCTATACCTCCATCCTCTTCTGGTACACTGATTCCACAAGTCCAGGATGTCAGCTGTGACATGCATAGCTTGCTGCTCCACAGCCATCCAGGGACTCCAGGTCTGCAGGCTGAGCCACTTAGAGGAAGGGTGACCCCTGGCCTGGACATACACTCCTCTTCGGGTGGACCAGCCTTCCAACTGATGGAGAAGGCTTTTGCTACTGCTGGCGATACCGGACTGTCTATACCTCCATCCTCCTCTGATACACTGATTCCACAAGTCGCATCTAGCAGACTCCGGGTGCAAAGACCACAAGACATGTTCCCTCAGGAATCCCCTTTTCCGCTGTCTTTTCCAGCTTCTCCCGCTGAAGACACAGATTTCGATGAGGGGGAAGAATCCCCTCGGTCACCCTCTGAGGTATCCTTTGGCGATATCCTTGAAATCCTGAAACAAAGAAGTGACTGGCACTCCTCCAATCCGACCTCTGAGAAATTTGTGTTCCTGCAGGCCTTTCGCGCCCGGCCCCCTACCTCCTGGATTACTCCACCTGCCAATGAACTTGTCTGGCTCATCGTGCAGCATGCTTGGAAGGCTCCTGATACTGTTTAAGCTATTCCCCGGAGGCCAGATAAGATCTTGTCCCCTCCTGCTTCGGATCCCCATTGGTCCAAAGGCCTTCCTGTGGATGCTTTGGTGGTGGCGGCTGCAACAAAAAAAGGATCTGGCAGAAGAAGAAAGCCAGACTGTCCATCCACCTAACAAAAGAGTCCCGGGCCTGCACAGGATAGGGAAGTGCACCTTTGCCTTCAGCAACCTTTGCTATCAGGTCCCTGAATTATATGGCACATTTCACCAGGCTTCAAAGGGATCTGGTTTCTGAACTCTCTGAAACCTTGGCTGGTGCCGTGTCTGATGAGGTCTGTGACAAAGTGGCCTCTCAGCTGGCCACCATTGAATCTATATTTAACTCCTCTATGTGACTGATATCTCACACATCAGAAGGAGCAGCTAGAGCAGCGGGTTCAGCTGATGTCTTGAGACGACATGCCTGGATGCGCTTGTACAACTTCGCGGAACCCTTTAAGTCTTCTTTTCTTAATGCCCCCTGAGCCCTCCTCATTGTTTGGGCCCAAAGTTAAAAGCACACTGGCCACATGTGAACAGGACAGTAAGACTCTTTCTGCCATAGGTGTCCGTTATTCTTCCCCTCAATGTGCTTTCTCCCAAAACCAAAAGAGTGGGAAGATGTTCAAGAAATCTCAAGGTCCTTTCCGTGACACACAGACCGAGTTCTCCCCCAGAGGCAGAGGGAGAAACTCACAGGGAAGACGCTCCTTTCAGGGCAGAGGGGGACCACGTAATCAGGGTTCCAGGGATTTTTTCCCTGGTCAATCTTACCAGCACTCCTGAAGAGCGGCCCAACTCCTTTCCTCTGGAGGTGGTTGGGGGACGTTTCTCCTTGTACCCTTCTGCCTGGCTAACCATCACCACCGATTCTTGGGTACAAAGGATCATAACCAGAGGTTATCATATCCCCTTCGATCTTTGTCCCATCCCTTCAAAAAAATCTTCCCGACAAAGGGAAGAAGCAGCACTAAAGATAGAAAAGCTGCTAAGAAAAATAGCCATCCATATACTCCCTCCAGACCAGATAGGATCCGGATTCTACTCAAGACTATTTTTGGTGCCAAAGAAAACCGGGGACTGGAGACCAATTTTGGATCTCAGTGTATTGAACAAGTTTGTGAGAGTACAAAAATTACGGATGGTCACAATACAGTCTATCCTCCTGCTTTTGGAAAAAGACGATTGGATGTGCTTGATATATCTTCAAGATGCGTACTACCACATAAAGGTGTACAGGCCATCAAGAAGATTTCTGCGCTTCCATGCGGGAGCCAGTCACTACCAGTTCAGAGTACTGCCCTTAAGACTCTCTACAGCCCCCAGAGTGTTCACAAAGTGCATGGCAGTTGTCACAGCTCACTTGCGACTTCAAGGATTCCAGGTGTTTCCATACCTAGATGACTGGCTCATTTCCGCCCCACCAGACATCTACTGGAAAAAGCCCAGGCATACTCTCTCCTCACTGCTCAAAGGCTAGACATAACCATAAACTGGCAGAAATCCAATCTCACCCCATGTCAGTCGACAGAATTCATAGGGTTTATCTTGTACACAAAAGACTGCAGAGCTGCTATTCCAGAGCACAGAATTCCAAGGATAAAGCAACAACTAATTCCAATCCTTTCAAAGGAAAAATCCATGGCTCACTCGGTTCTACAGCTGTTGGGTTCCATGGCAGTCTCCATCACCATTGTTCCCCTGGCCAGGTTTCACATGAGGCTTCTACAATGGCTACTGCTTACCCAATGGTATCCTTTTCAGCAATCTCTTTCACCCATGATTCGAGTAATCCACAGGTGCAAACAGGATTTAAATTGGTGGATGACACACAATCTCTCTCAATGGTCTCGTCCCTTCTCCCCCCAGTACCCAAGGCCACAGTGACCACGGACGCCTCCCTGATGGGGTGGGGGGGGGGGGGCTATGTCAGGGACAGACAGTCCAAGACACTTGGTCCCAACTGGAGGCCCATCTGCATATAAATGTTCTAGAGCTGAGGGCGGTGCTTCTGGCATTGCAAGCATTCCATCCCCTGCTGCCGTGTGGGACAGTTGCGATTCAATCAGACAACATGGCGGTGGTCTGGTACATCAGCAAGCAAGGTTGAACCAACTTTTACCACCTTTGTCGAGAGGCCGTGAGGATATGGCAATGGGCGATGGCTACCAACCGTTTTTTTCTGTCAACGCACATTCCCGGGAGTTCCAACGTGATAGCAGACAGACTCAGCAGGTGCATTCTTCAACCTCACGAGGGGTCCCTGAATCCCTTGATAGCAGCAGAGATCTTCCACCACTGGGGCCATCCTTGCTGCAACCTCTTTGCATCCCCGACCAACTACAAATGCAGCAACTACTTCGTCCTGATTCCTCCTCCGGGACAGTCACCCAGGGAAGCTCTAGTCCACGATTGGCCCTCGGGTCTTCTTTACGCATTTCCACCCTTTCCCCTCATTCCTCAGTTTCTGAAGAAAGCCCGGAGGTTGAAGAGCAAGGTGATACTCATAGCACCATATTGGCCTTGACAGATTTGGTTCCCCTTCCTTTGGCCTCACTTACTAGATCCTCTGATTGCCAGGCAGAATGATCTTTCTTTACCAGTATACGATATTCTCATTGCTTTTCATAAGTCTTCCACTAGAATTACTTATCTGAGCAAGTGGAAAAGATTTACCTGTTGGCTGAAAGATAAACAAGTAGACCCCTTTTCAGCACCAGTGTTGTTAATACTAGACTATCTGGCCAACCTCACTCGGGTCTGTTGGCCTCTACCATTAGAGTTCATTTGGCTGCAATTTCCAATTTTCATGAGGGTGTCCAAGATTCCTCTCTTATGTCCCATAAATTGTGCAAGACCCTCATAAAAGGTGTGAATCATCTGAAGCCACCTTTTAGAAACCCTATTCAACCATGGGACTTATCATTAGTTCTATAAGCTCTGACAATGGCACCTTTTGAACCAGCCTCTTGCGACCTCAAGTATTCGTCATGGAATACCTTGTTCTTGGTCGCTATTACTTCTGCCAGATGTATTTCTGAACTTCAAGCTTTATGTATCAAGAGTCCATACTTGATTTTTCATAGAGATGGAGTGTCTCTGAGAACTAATCCATCATTTCTGCCTAAAGTGATCTCTGAAATGTCCATTAATCAAGCCATTGAATTGCCAGGTTTCTTTCCCAATCATTCAAACAGAGGAAAGTATTGACTACATACCCTAGATATACACAGGCAAATTCATTTTTACTTAAACAGGACTAAACCCTTTCGTAAATCTGACCAGTTATTTTTGGCCTTTTCTGGACCTAGATTAGGATCTGCTGTTGCTAAGGTCACATTAGCTAGATGGTTGAAGGACTGTGTGACCTTTGTTTACACACAACGTAATATCTCGTTGCCTACTACCATGAAAGCTCATTCAACAAGGTCAGTGGCAACTTCTGCTCCCTTGCATGCCAGAGCTTCTTTACACGACATTTGTGCAGCTGCAACTTGGGCTACGCCTCATACCTTCATCAATCATTACAAATTGGATTTGACCTCCAGGGGAAGAGCATCTTTCGGTTCTATGGTGCTCAGGAATGTCCTTCCATGAGGGCCTCCCAGGAATAGAGGTAGCTGGGAACTCTGTCCCATGCGTAAGGAATGAAAGAGGATTAACAATATCAGATAAAGGAGTTATGTCTTACCATAACGTTCCATATGTATTGTTGATCCTCGTTCAGTCATTACGACCCTCCCTCCTTCCCCCTCCTGTGGTTTCTAGTGGATCTCACCATCTGGTTCTTTTAGGTTATTTGACCAGAGGTAGCCTCTACCTTCTTTGACTTACAAACTCAATCTGAGGTAACAGGGAGAGGGGGATTGTGGGTAAGAGTTTAACTCGAGTGTTTGAAGCTGAAACGAGCTTGGAAAATGGCCAGCTCTGTTCCGAGCTCGGAACCGATACCCATGCGTAATGACTGAACGAGGATCAGCAATACAGATGGAACGTTATGGTAAGACATAACTTCTTTTTTTTACTCATGACTAAATTTTCTTGCAAGAATGTTAATACTTTTAACCAAAAGTTAGGTACTGAATCTGGGCCTGGGGTTTTCCATTTAGGGGCTTTTATTAACTTTGTTTCAATCTCTCTGGCTGTTACTTCATTCCCATTTCATATCCTGTACCTTTGAACTTCTTATTCTTTCTTTTAGTTCTTCTATCATTTAGCATCTTTATGTAACACAGGATCTTCATAAATACTTCTCCAAAATGTCTACTTCTTCTTTTTTTGGTGGTCTTTAAATTTGCTTCCCGTTTATAAACCATTTTTGAGTCATCAATAAATTGCTTTTTTGTGCTTTTCGTCTGTTTATGTATTTTCTAAGTTTTTCTGCATGTGCTAATATTTTTATTTTATTATTTGCAATAGTGCATGATAAATTCTGATCTGTTATAATACTGCACATTGTTTTTATCATGTCTATCTTTCTGAGTATTTTTGTTGATCTGTTCCCTCCTCTATACTCTTCTAACCATGACACTTTTTCTCTTAATTGCTTTATAGTTTTCTCTGTTGGATACTTCCATAATTGTATTGGATTTCTCCCCTTCCTTTTCCTTACTACCCTGTGTTTTTGTGGTAGAATTTTCTGTTATTAATTTAGCTGCACATTAATATATCCTGTTTACTTCTGTTCTGTCGCATGGATCTTTTTGCACAGTCCTAATTACTGTATTCATTTGTTTTATCAAACTTCTTTTGGCTCAGTATAAGTGGCTCCATTTAGAATGAGCTCTGCACACAATTGTGTATTGCTTTTGAGGTTGCAAACACTGCGAAAGAATACCTTGTGGTTGTCTTTGGCCTGGGAGGCCAGATTTACCTCAAACTTGGCTTTGGTAGTCTTTATTTGTCCTCAGAGTTGTTTGTTTAGTTTGAGAATGCTTTTATCCTGCTGGGTTGCTACACCTCCTAATTTTTGCTATGATTTTCTTATTTCTGTTATACAGCCTATTGATTTTGTGATTCCACCAGGGTGGCTTGTTTTTTGAGTTAGTTCTGTACATCTTCCTGGTGGGTACAGCTACCTCTCTGCATCTATTAACATGCTTGTATAGGGCTTCTATGAACATTTCTGCATTGGCAGCAGTGTTCTCAAGGTTTACGATGGCTTGAAATTTTGCCAGATTATCAATTAATAGGAGGAAGTTAGCCTTAGAGTAGTTCCTGAATATTCCAGGGCTAGCTGGGGGTCCAGGATTTATTTTTACTTCAAAGGCGAACATTTTGTAGTTTGACTTTACCAGGGAAGATATTACACAAATGGGTGTACAGAACTTACTCATATTAGTGAGGACCCAATCCAGTATGGTTGCACCCCTGGTTGGTGTATTGATAATCTGGTCCAGGGAGTTTGTGTTTACAACATCCAGGAATCTGTGTGCCTGTACATTAGGTGTCGTTTAGGATTCACAGCTAATAGTGGAGTATGTAAAGTTGCCCATAAACACAGTATTGGGTTGGAGGGTGTTTCCCCAATAAGTTTAAATACATAGTATGGGTTTCCTGGGTCATAGAGGGGTACCTATAGCTTGCAAGGAAGCATTATTGGATTTTACCTGTGGTGATTTGAACATGGAGAAGCACAAGTGCATTGCCCTGTTTGACCAGCCTTGAGGTATAATGATTTCTGATGTAAATCGAGACACCTCCATCTTTAGTCCCTGTCTGTGTAGTAGCTGGTCTAAATGTGTGGAAGGCATTATAACCTTGCACTGTTGCTGTTCTCTCCACGGTTTTAAACCATGTGTCAGTGACTGCACAGACATCAGCATTTTCTAGGGGGTGAGATCTTCTAGGGAGTGAATTATTTTGCTTAAACTCCTAGCATTGAGCTTTAATACATTTAGATTTTCTTGGTTTTGATTTGATATGTCAGAAGTACTTTCAGTTTGAGATTGTGTAAAAAAATGCACTATGGGGATGACAATGTTTTAGCTAATATTCAAAAGCCTAGAAGGGAGAGGTGCAGACCATCCCTAGCAAAGCAACGTGGTCTGCTTACCATCTCCTTCCATGCTGACAAATATTGCATCCCCTCAGAATGACACCAGAAACTGTCAATTATTAAAGTCAGTCATCTTTTAATCTTTGTGTGTGTGTGTGTGTGTGTGTGTGTGTGTGTGTGTGTGTGTGTGTGTGTGTGTGTGTGTGTAAAACTATAATATATGCAGATAGAGTTTTGCCTCCCATTGTGAGTGCTCTTCAGACTAATTAATCATTATTGTATCAGCTGGCATCCATTAAGGACAAACAAGGGTGACTTTTCATGCAGATTAAACATTCACCTCTATGATGACCTTGTCTGTATATCTTTATTTACTGAAGCAGATTAAGTTTGAACTGGAGTAGCAAGATGGGTTATCTAAATAATTTTAGCTGTGACCCATGTACAGCTGTCATACCAGGATTGTAATCAGGTTATTTATAATTCTAAACTAGTACTGACATTTTTTGTGTGAGATGTTGATTATATTTGTCTTATATTTGTGAAGATGCTAAAATGTGATATAATATGAAGACTGAGCTTTAATTTTACCTTTCAAGAATTGTTTTACCATTTTACTCTCCAAAATTTTCATTATAAACATACGCAAATGTACATATAACAAGTACAATAAAACAATAACAAAACTATTTACAATATTTACATTCATCCATGACAACTTCTCATGGATAAAATAATTGTTCATCAGTATTTGTTCAAAAGGTTTTCCAATTTTTGCCATGCTATTTTTTTAGGAGTAATGTTATGAGTTCTATAACAAATGGTTTGCATTTCTTTACAAATTTTGCTAAATTAATAAATTCTTTAAACATCAAATCTTGTTTACTTTCCAGTGCAAAGTAATAACTTTTCTGGCAATTGCAAAAATTGACCAGAGTAACTGAATCTGAGATTTAGGTATTACATTAGGTATAGGAACATTGAATATGATTAATTAGTTAGAAATATGACAGTTGTCAGACCATAAAGCATTTAGAAAATATCTGAAGTCTTTCCTGTATTGAACAACATTTCTACATTCAATGAACATGTGAACCCAGATGGCCTCTAGTAATTCGTCACCTTTCCAACATTTACTTTCACAGTTTTTGAGTATAAGATTTATTTTATGTGGCATATAGAAACTCCTATTCATAAATTTCCATGTATACAATCTCCAGTATAATGTAGAAGAGGTATCATACATAGATTTCATTAACAGTTTTTTGGAGTCACCGGATATTTGTCCTCCATTAATCTTTACACAGTAATTCCAAAAATCTGAGTCAAACTTTAGAGTGTCTTCTCTTAGTATCTTATTTTTGATCATCTGATTTTTCAAGACGCCTAATAAAAAGGATCAAACTAGGTTTAGATTCAGTCTCTAGGTTGATTGATACTCTTTTGTTTTCTATAAACTGCTTTAATTAGTGTATAAACAGCCAACTTTCTTGACAATTATCCAAACTGCATAGAAAAGAGTTTAGTGGTTTAATACTCTTATTTTTAATAAACTGATGCCAGAATATCAAGTTATTTTCCTTTAATTTTTGCATCGCATTGATGTTGAAAGAATCTAGGCAATCAGGGGAGTATGCTACAGGGAATATAAGAAGTAGGAATTGTTTAATATAATTACAATTTTATCTTTTTAAAGTTATTAAATATTTGATTAATGCCATAAGAAAAATGATAAAACTTCTTATTAAATAAACAAAATTCATGTAAAAGCCAATGAACTCTCCTTATTCCTTATTGTTCCTTAAATTGATTTTCTATAGTTCTGACATCAGTTATATAAATCTCATGTATTATTTTCCAGCCAAATATAGAGGTAGGCGAGATCCAATGTAATATTACATTAATTATAACTGATTTGGAATAAAGATGCAAGTTAGGGAATGCTATCCCATACTATCCCATTACTGTTCCAATCTCTAATGTGCCATTTATATGCAACCCTAGGTTTAAGGGGAACCATAAAAAAGTAAGTAGCATGGAATCTAATTTTTCAAATAAGTTTTTGGGAGGGGGTAGTATCAATAACTGTATATAAAACAAGATTTTAGGTAAAATTATCATTTTAATTAAAGATAGTCTAAACATTTTATTCCATCTTTTAATTAGTTCACTAATGGTGATTATTAAATTATTGTAGTTTAGTTTAACAGACTCTTTCCATGTACTCTTTATACTGACACCCACATATTCTAATACATTAGTATGTCTTTGTTGATCTTTTTGTTAATTAGTAATGTTTTGAATTTATTATGATTAAATTTAAGCCCTGGAATTCTTTCAGACTTGCTTAAGGTATTTATAACATCATGCAAAGGACCATCAGTATCACCCAATGTTAACATACCATCAGCAAATAATTGTATCTTAGGACAATAGTCCTTATTAATTTGAAAGCTTTTTATATTTTGCTCATTTCTGATATATGTAGCAAAAGGTTCCATTGAAAGAGCAAACAAAAATGGCGACAAAGGACAATCTAGTTTAGTTCCCTTGAGGATTTCTAGTGGTAAGGATAGACATGATCTGATTTTTCACATGAACTTGTGCCCCACTATAAATTTTCATTAATAAGTTGACAAAATCTGAGGAAAATTCAGAACAAATCAGAATTTGTAGATAGGACCAACTAATAGAATCAAAAGCCTTTTCTATGTCTAGGCTGATAGTTTTGTATTTGCACGCTATGTCTATTAATGATAGTAATTTAATAATGTCATCTTGCACTTTTCTATAAAGAATGAACCCTGTCTGATCATTATGTATTAGATTAGGTAATATTTTCTTTATCCTATTAGCTACTATTGTCATGAAAATTTTATAATCAGTGTTTAGTAATGAAATTGGCCTATATGAATCACATGATTTGGGGTCCTTACCTTGTTTTAAAATGGGGAGATAATTGAATATTTCCACGATGGGGGGTGTTATACATTTTTGCTTAACCATAGTAAAGGCACTCATCATTTTCTTTATTATATAGTCAGGAAAAATCTTGTATAGTTCAGGAATTATTCCATCCAGTACTGGAGCTTTATTATCTTTTAAATGTATTTGCTCTTTCACCTCTGTTGGTGTTATTTGTTTATTTAATATGTGACTTTGTTGCATTGACACCTTAGTAGTTATATTTTCTTGAATAAAAGTATTTATTTCATTATCTGTCTCCAAATGCAGTGTGTTATTATTTATATCTTTATAGCAATTTTTGTACACTTCTAATATGCTCATTAAGATAGATGTACTCTTAACTGAACCATCACTTTTATATTTAATCTCATTAATAAGATTTTAATTGTTTTTTTTTTGGATCTTGCTGCTATTTTATGTAGATATTTGGGATTTACAGCATAAGATTGTAATTTCAATTTTTCCAGGTTTATGGCTACCTTATGATTCAGAACTTCTAAGTATTTTTGATTTAACTTAGTAATTTCATTATGTGCTACTTTATTTGGTTTTCTGTCCATTTTTAACTTGTCTATTTTTTTGTAAGTCTAAAAGTTCTTTGTCCCTCTGTCTCCTTTTTTTAATATACCAAGATTTTATTCTACCATATATATAAACTTTAAAGGTGTCCCATAGTATAGTATCAGTCACTTCACCATTATCATTTGTTTCCACAAACATGCCTATTTCTTTCATTATCCATTCCCTAAAGTATTTTAACTTAGTTATATAAGCAGGAATTCTTTGTTGAACTCTTAAGTCATCTGTATGCATAGTTAATGAAAAGTTTATAGCATTATGGTCTGAAAGTGGACAAGTCATTATAGATACATCACTTATTCTTGAGTATGTATTATTTGATATAAAGACTTTATCAGTGTTTGTGTACCAAATTGATCTGAATAGTGAGTATAGAATAAGTAATAATGTTCTCTAAAACCATGTATATCTTTAACGTTCATCTGGTTTGTAAAGTCATTAAACTTCTTGGCTTGAGATGTTAGTTTTATTTTACCATTTTTTAGAAGTATCATTGCCTGATAATAGGCAGTTAAAATCACCTGTTGCTATAATTTCCCCTTTTGCATTTAAATTAATCGGGTCCAGATATTTGTCAACATATTTAGTACTTAGTCCTGGTATCCAGTATGTATTAATCAAAGTATAATACTTCCTATTAATTTCCAAAATAACCATGCTTAGCATCCCATCTTTATCTGAAATTGTATCTGTAATTCTTGGCATAGTATAAGTATTCTTCCATAGAATCAGATTGCCCCTTCTCTTAGTCTTAAAGCTAAGAGAAGGGGCAATCTGATTCTATGGAAGAATACTTATACCAGCTCTTTTGAGATTATTGTTCAAACCATTAATATTTAATAAAAACAAAACCAGGACATTGTGAGTAAGGTAGGGGAGAGTCCAAGTTTTGTTTTTAAAACAGGGACCAACTTAAAAAGGCTTTTTGAATAGAACAACAACATTTGTGAAAAAGTAAAAGTTACTTTGAACAATTACGCAAAGAATAGTGTGTGCTTTAGAAAGGGTAATTGCACCACTAAAGATATAGTTTATCTGGCTTTGTGTAGAGGTTTCCCTAGTTTTTACATTGGAAAATCAGAAAGGGCACTTAATAAACATATTTATGAACACACCTATAATATTAGGAAAAATAATTTAAATAGTGCATTGTATAGGCACCTACACAAGTCACAATTCTTTTTGGAATTTTGGAACAAGTTCACATAGATTGAAGTGGGGATTGGGAGAATTGGCTATGTTGTAGGGAGATTTATTGGCAATTAAAATTAAATGCAACCCAACCTCCAGGACTAAATGATTATATTTCCATTAAACCCTACTTGGTTAGGAGATCTGAGAAGTTGTGATGAATTTTTAATATGGAGACTATTTTTCAGTAAATCTTACTGTACTTGTGTGACAATTTTTTGGTTTTTAGTCATATATGTTGTTTAAATTCTATAGGTGTATTTAAATTTATGTTTATGAAGGGATTTTGCTATTGGACCATTTTGGACTTCTGTGAATATTTTAAATTGTAGATGTGAATTATGTACTTATAGCTTTAAAAAGTGTTGGCGCTCTTTTACACATAGGGGTATTTAAATGGGAAAGTGTTGTGTTTTTTTCTTTGTACTTGAAAAAGGCCTGCATTTGAGTCAGGGTGAAAGCGCTTGTGGTGATTTTTTATTAAAAGAACTGTTCTGCAACCATTTCCCTGTTGCTGCCTGGACCGTATTTTTTGTTTTTTAGTATTTTATTTACGGTTTATTCCACTTGTGTTTCATTAATATTTAATGATAAACATTTATAAGTCATTAACTATAATGTGTATGTTACTTACTGAAAGACCTTTATTCTGTGTTGACTTGAAATCTACTGAAAACTTATCATGGATGTAGAACGTGTATTAAGCACTACTTTCAAAAACCCAAAACTATTTACAAACACATACATGAAACGTAAAGTTTCTGGTTTAGTTAAAAACTTAACTAAACCATCTATCCACCCTCTCCAACACCAAAAGACACAAATTATCCATCTCTGCTTAGAAGAGTGTCCAGTATAACTGAAGCTATATGAATGTCACATATAATAATAGCACCTCTGATAAGTAGATATGGCAGAAATACACATCAGATCAAAGTATGTATAAACATTAGAAGCTGAAGGTTAAGAAGGTTGTCAATATTTCCAAGACTTTTCAAGGAACATCAGATGTTTTAACCATTTTGTCAGTCATCTAGCTAACATTTTTCATGTAAGGATCTGTTGAATATAACACAAGTTCGATGTTAATATGCATAATGAGTTTTCTAATGCAGCTGCTTGTTCATTTGATGTCATTCAGTTACTAAAAGTGTCATTGAATCTGCAGAATGTATGCATCTATAAAAGGACATAGGGATTTTCAAAGGAGTTAAATACTTTTATCAGAACTAATTATTTGCCATTTAAAGTATCTAAGTGAAGGATAACAGAATTTCATGAGAAAAGAATGCTAAATATAGCCATTTAACAAGTTCAAAAGGTCAAGTGATGTCATCACTGTTTCCTCAAGCTGCAGCTTCATAAATTTGTTTAAAAGTATCTAAATAGGCTCATGCACAGCAGAGGTTGGCTCTAGTGAGGAAAAAAGCATTTTCGGTGGGAAATCAAATCATTCAAGCTGCCTTGTTAGCGCATGTCATGAATCTCCACAATGGGAACAGCCAGAGACCAACAGTTTCCTCACAAAACATCAACATCCTGAAAAAACTAATCCTTTCATATACAAGCAGCTATTTAGAAGTAACAACAACTGCCTCAAATCAGAAATTATTTTATAACATTTCAATCATTTACCCACCAATTAACTAGACCAGAGGGGAAAAAAATAACCTTGTGTGTGTGTGTGTGTGTGTGTGTGTGTGTGTGTGTGTGTGTGTGTATATATATATATATATATATATATATATATATATATATATACTTATATTTAGCCATCTATAAAACACCATTAATGTACTTTATTAATGTTTACATGTGTTTAAACAAAGAGTGTAAAACATCTAGTTAGAAACACTAATCAGAAACATATTGTTACCCCACCACTAATCCACTAGAAAAAATGCACTTTGGTAGTAAGTCAAATTATACTATTACTGAAGAATTAGAAGACATATATCATTTGTAGTTTATTTAAAAGGGAAAAGTATGTAAAGTACTTACAGTGGGGAAAAGAGAGAAAAGGAACATTAGTAACAAAAAGAATAGGAAGAAAGAGAATGTTGTTTAAATACTTAGTACTGTATGTAATTAGAAGTAGAAAGGAAAAGAGAAAGTTAATAATAGATGATTCACATTACCTTACAGTACAGAGATTTTCCAGAATAAAATATATTATGATTAATAAAACAAAGTATTTAAAATTAGAAGGAATTTATTCATTTGTACTTTAGTTTCTTACTTTTGTTTCCTCCTTTCTTCACAGACCATCCATTTTTTGTTGCCTGTCTCTTCAAACTCTGGGATGTCCATTCCATTTCTTCTATGTCCGACAGTATTTTCTTCTTTTAGCTAAATTCTACTGCTTCTTGTAAGGAATCAGATCTTCACTCCTTCTGGCAAGGTGATTTTTATTCTTGCAGGAAAAAGAATTTGAGCTTTAATATTGGCTTTTTTTAAGGACGTAGAGGAACACACTCCTTTATTCTGGATATGACTGTAGAGGTGTAGTCATTGTCAAAATGAATAACTTTTTCACCCATCTTGATGAGGGAATTAGTCCAAGCTGATTTCAGCACTAAGTCCTTGTCTTGTGAGGAAAGAAATCTAACTGTTATAGACCTGGGGTTAGATGAACTCAGAGATTAAGCTGGATTTGCCAATGACCGATGAGCCCTCTCAATTCCAAAAGCGAGGGATTCAGGCATGTTTAGTGCAGATGAAAACCACTTATTGAGGAATTAAATCATGTTAGCACCCTCTTCTTTCTCAGGAATTCCATATAGTCTTATGTTATTCCTCCTTGATCTGCTTTCAGGGTCTTCCAGTTTCTCAATCGGCCTGGTGTTTTTTTTCAGAAGAAATTCATTGTGATCATTTTCTGTAACTCTAGTATCTGGGTCAGTTACTGTTTCCTTTAAGGCAAGAATCTGTTCAGATTGTTTTTTTACTATTCTATTTAGAAGTTCCAGTTGTTTACTGCATTCTTGTTTGATAATATCCATTTTGTTTTCAAATTTGTCCATTTTTAGTGACAGTTTTTGGATGTTTGTTATTATAAAATGTCATTCTTTCTTCACTGCACTCTCCTGGTGTGGGTTCTTCGAGTTGCTCATGTTGAGATCTCCAGTAGAAAACTACTTGACAGGAATAATTAAAAAATTCTCTTGACTATGTAGTAATTTTGAGAAAATAATAGAGCTTATGTCAGTCTAACTTTTAGTATACTTTTAGTTAGATTTTTCTAAAAATTAAAGTATATTTCCTGTCAGGATATTAAAATCTAAGCAGAGCTATGGATTTCTGCTGCTATCAGACTGGCATCCCGTTTTACCATTTTAGAATGGCCGATTTATATGTGTAGTATACATTTGAAAACCGTTATTCACACAACTTTTTATCTTAACCCCTTGCAACATCTTAATTTTCTCCTTCCTTTACAAGCTTTCATATAGTTTATCCTTAAAATAACTTCCTTGGCTATGAATTTGGTACTTGTCAGTAAGCTCCTCTTTGTATAAACAAAGCCTTTCTTTCATATACAGTCAAACTAGAACTGAAATGTAATGTATCTGCATGGAACTATAAGCTTAAACTATCCGCATGAAAACGAAGCCTAACATATCTGCATGGAACTGAAATATAATATACCTGTGTGGAACGGAAACCTAACATATCTTTATGATCTTTAATGTGACATTGTGATTAAAGTGTGAGTGCTCTGTATTAGTAGTACTATTTTAAATACTTGTGATAATTTTAGCAATACTTAATGGTGTTTGGCTGTTTGACTGTACCGATGTTCATAATATTTGATCTGAAGTAGGAACTTCATTTGTCAGCAACCTTTGGGATACGGATCCGAGCCGGCAACTTCTATCACAGCATAGATCCGAGCTCCTAGCTCCTCCCTTTACCCATAATCCCCTACCAACCCTGACTGACCTCAGATCTAGTTTGCCACTCTTCAAGCAACAGCTAGATTCCAGAGCTCTTGGTCTAATTTTGTGAGAAAAGAAAGTTTTCATTTTTTTCTTGTACACTTTTTGAGCGAGTGTTTGTTTGTGTGTTTAGGTGTTCCTTAGCCCTAATTTCACTCCTTTTAGCTTGAATTAGCTTAATTTTTTATCTTTTATTTCTCCTCCCTGCCCTCGCTGGTCGCAGTGTGTGTGTGTAGTGTGTAGGGGCCTAGCGTGTGTGTTTTCTTTTAGTGATGTCGAAGGCCCCTAAAGCCATTTTTTCGAAATGCACCGAGTGTGGTCACAAGCTTTCACCGGCTGATGGCCACACTGGCAAGTAGGGTGCCTTGGGGTTGAACACCTCTCCTCGGGTTGCAATTTGCGCCATGCTCAACCCCAGGGCACTTAAGGATCGGAGGTCGGCTGGTTCTGGTGGGCCTTTGCCCCAGACCCGCCCGCCTCCTCAGAGCTCTGTGACCGCCACCCAGTCCTCGGTAGCGGCCACTCCTGCCCTCCCTCCGACCAGGACTCAACCTCCCACTGTGGCTTCGGAGGTGAGGGAGGCCAGGAAAGAGAAGGGGAGAAGCACTTGGCGGGCGTCAAGACTCCTCCTCGGCCCCGCCTGCCAAACGGGCTTTTCACTCCAGGGTTTCTGGTTCGCCTCCTCCTAGGATCCGATCCCCTTGCTTCTCACCAGGACCCGAGGAGGGGGTGACCCGGTCCCCGTCGAGGTCATCGAGGCGGCACTCCAGGCCTGCCTCGGTGGCCTCCTCGAGGTCCACCTTCAGTATGTCGGATGCGGACATGGACCGGATGATGAGGAGGTTCATCCAAGCCCAGATGCAGATGGGAGTGCTCTTGCCTCCCCCCCTCCGGGGGGGAGCTTGACCCCTTTTTTTGCTCCCATCGCTCCTTCTCCAACCCGCCTTCCGGGTTCGGAGCTGTTGGAGCCGAGCCGCGTTGGATCCGGGGGTGGGTCGGTGCCGACAGTGCTAGGCACTTCAGCTCCGACGATTCCCTCGAGTTTGTCGGATCCGACCTCTCGGAGCCATGGGCTGAGCTTCGGATCCGAGGGACTCGGTATGCTTTCGGTCCCGTCCCGGTCGGAGCGCGCGGGTCCTTCGGATTCGATAGTCTCGGCTCTGGGTCCGATCCCCGCCTCGGATCCGAGTGGGAGTCGGATCTCGGATCCGTCAGAGAGCGGCTCCCCCTCTGCTTTCACGTTGGTGGAGAGGGTACTGTTGAGTGCATCCAGGCCTCTGGTCCTGGCTTCGGCTCCCCCCTGCACTCCCTCTCAGCTGGTCCTGGCTCCCCTCACCCGGCCTCGGGCAGCCTGCTTCAGCGCCTCTAGGTGTTCCATTGGAACAGGATATTGCTGGTGAGGACTCCTCGGATAGCCCCCCCCCCCCCCCCGAGGAGGTTCCTCGCAAGTCGAAGTGCAAAAGGAGGCACTCACTGAAGATACGGACTTGGATAAAGGGGAAGGCTCCCCAAGGTCACCCCCCGAAGATGTCTCCTTTGGAGACATCATGGAAATGCTCAGAATCAGGGGGGGGTGGTCTGCCCCCAAGGATTCCTCTGACGAGTCCGTATTCCTAGAGGCGTTTGAGGCAGGGCCATCTACCTCTTGGGTGTCCCCTCCCCCCGACCCCTTGGTGGATCTTATAGCCACTAGGGCTTGGAGGGAGCTGGACACTGTAGAGCCTGTTCCCAAGTGCCCAGACAAAATCTTGAGCCCCCCGGTCAGAGAGAACCCATTGGAGCAGAGGTCCCCCTGTGGATGCCATGTTGGTGGCAGCAGCCACCAAGAGAGAGTTGGCTCAGGAGAGCCCCACGGTTCATCCGCCTAGCAAGGAGTCTCACGCGATGGACCACCTTGGGAAGCGGGCCTTCAGTTCAGCGACCTTCTCCATGAGGGCCATGAATTATATGGCACACGTCATTCAGATGCAGCGGGATCTAATTAAAGAATACGCTGCTTACCCCCCAGGGTCCATGTCAGAAGGGGACAAGCAACTGTACTCCTCCCGAATGTCCCCCCTACATTCTATTTCCGACACCTCTATGCGGCTTTTGTCTCATGCCACTGAGGGAGCCGCTAGAGCAGGCGGAGTCGGGCTGGTCATGAGGAGGCAAGCCTGGCTCCGACATTGTGACTTCTCGGAACCCTTTAAGGCATCATTTGCGAATGCCCCTTTTGATGGTTCTGCATTGTTTGGCAAAACCGTTCGCAACACCCTTGTCCAGAGTGAGAAAGACGGGAAGACGTTGTCTGCTGTCGGAGTCCGCTTCTCTGCTCCCCAGAGGTCCTTTGCCAAGAACCAAAAGGGTCAGAAGAAGATGTGGTTCCAGAAATCGCATCAATCCCAGTCTGCTCCGGACAACCAGTCCTCTCGTGGCAGAGGAGGACAGGGAGGACGCTGCCCTAGAGGCAGAGGGGGTCCCAGGAATTTTGGGTCCAGAGAACCCTTCTCTGAGAGGCCCACGCAGAACCCCTGAGGGGTTACCTGGCTGCTCCACTCTGGAGGCAGTCGGGGGACGTTTTTCGAGGCACCTAGCAATGTGGGAGTCCATAACAATGGATCGCTGGGTGCTTCGTGTTATATCCAGAGGCTACCAAATTCCCTTTCTTGTAACCCCCAGAATCAGAACCCTCCCCGATGTACCACCCAATCAGAGGGAGGCGGCTGCTGCAGAAATTCAGCAACTCTTACAAAAAAGAGCCATCCAGACCGTCCCCCCAGATCAGCTCGGATCAGGGTTTTACTCCAGGTTCTTTCTGGTGCCAAAAAAGTCGGGGGACGTGAGGCCTATCCTGGACCTCTCTCTCTTGAACCTGGCAGTACCAAAAGTAAAGTTCCGGATGGTCACACTGCAATCTATTCTCCCACTACTGCGGGAGAACGACTGGATGTGCTCAGTAGACCTCAAGGATGCGTACTATCATATTCTCGTAGACAGACGCTCCAGGAGGTTTCTCTGCTTCCAGCTGGGAGCCAGCCATTTCCAGTTCAGGGTCCTTCCCTTCAGTCTCACCTCAGCCCCCAGGGTGTTCACCAAGGTCTTGGCAGCGATAGCGGCCCACCTGAGACTCCACGGAATTCAGGTCTTTCCGTACCTGGACGACTGGCTCCTTACCACCCCAACAAGGCATCTTCTTTGCTCATGCAGGGATTATTTCCTCAATCTGGCTCCACTCTTAGGGTTGACCATCAACATGGCCAAATCCTCCCTGGCTCCTACACAAGTGTTGGATTTCATAGGGACGAGGTTGGACTCCAGACTGATGCTTGCTTTCTTGACTCCAGATCGGCTTCAGAACCTGAGGTTGCACGTGCAGGCCATCCTTCAACTTCAAGCTCCTTCGGCGGAATTGGTCCTGAGGGCTCTAGGGTCCATGGTGGCAGCAATTCCGCTGCTGCCATTGGCCTGGCTGAATATGAGGGTCATACAGTGGACCCTCCAGGTACAATGGTCCCTATCTCGCAATCCCCTGTCTCATCCCATTCCCTTAAGCAGGGTTTGCAAAAGGTCACTCGTGTGGTGGCTCCAGTCCTCCAATCTCCACGACGCCCCTTCGCTGCCTCCGCCAGTCGCCACAGTGACCACGGACGCTTCTCGCCTGGGGTGGGGGGGCACTATTCGGGCAGAACAGTCCAAGGCACGTGGAACGACATAGAGACCTCACTGCATATCAACGTCCTGGAGATGAGGGCGGTGCTTTTGACGTTGCAAGCACTTCACAACCCTCTTCCAGTGGGGACGATTGTGGTACAGACGGACAACATGTCAGTCGTCTGGTACATCAACAAACAGGGGGGAACCAGGTCTTACCCTCTCTGCCGCGAGGCCATGAGAGTGTGGGAATGGGCGATATCCACCAACCACTTTCTCATCACAACGCACATTCCGGGACGGTCCAACATTTTAGCGGACAGGCTCAGTCGTACTATCCTGACTCCTTACGAGTGGTCTCTCAATCCTCTAGTGGCAGAGCAAGTATTTACCCGATGGGGGCGACCTTGTTGTGATCTTTTTGCCTCTCCCTCAAATACCAAATGCAACGATTACTTCGCTCTGATCCCCCCTCCGGGGGAGTCCCAGAGAGACTGTCTAGTTCATGCTTGGCCTCCTGGTCTGCTTTATGCTTACCCGCCTCTGCCCCTGATGTTGAAACTATTGCAGAAAGCCAGTCAGTTGGGGAGCAAGATGATCCTCATTGCCCCATTCTGGCCTCGTCAGACGTGGTTCCCTTACCTATGGTCTCACCTGATTCATCTGCCCTGGATTCTGGATCCCCTCCCAGATCTCATTTCACACCCCCTGGGTCTCCCGACTCCAAACCTGGCCAACCTAAAGCTGACGGCTTGGTTGCTCCAGTTCCACTCCTGATAAGGACTCAAATCTCATCACCAGTCAAAGCCATTCTAGTAGCAGCTCACGCCTTCCACCAGAAGGGTCTATCGGAGTAAATGGAAACGTTTTCCATTTGGGCAGAGCACCGTCATTTAGATCCTTTACAGGCGCTGGTAGCGCCGGTTCTAGATTTTCTAACTTCTCTCTTCACCAGGGGCTAGTTCTTCCATGGTCAAGTGCAACTTGCAGCAATTTCACACTATCATGTAGGGCAGGAGTCAGGCCCACTTATTACTTCAAACTGTAAGACCTTCCCATGGGTACCTTCCTCCTCAGGCCCCGGTCAAAGAGATGGTACCTCCATGGGATTATCCCTAGTTTTACAGGCCTTGACTAGCCCCTTCGAGGCGGCCACTGTTGATCTTAAATACCTCTCTTGGAAAACGGCCTTTGGTGGCCATAACTTCAGCCAAGAGGGTCTCGAACTCAGGCTCTCTGTGTCAAACCAACGTATTTGGTCTTCCACCCAGACAGAGTTCACCTCAGGATCAATCCGTCTTTCTACCTAAGGTATCTTGAAGCTAACATTAATCAATCTATTAATCTTCCATATTCTTCCTCAACTATCAAAACAAAGGAGAGTATAAGCTGCACTCTTTAGGCGTGCACAGACAACCACGTTTTTATATTCATCGAACTACTGGTCATAGGCAATCCGATCAGTTGTTTGTCTCCTTTGCCAAAACCACTGCAAGTCGGTTTCTAAAGTTACCCTCTCCGATGGATATCTAGTTGTATTCTCTTAGCATATCAGAGCTCGGAAGGCCTGCACCTCAGAGTCCGTGCTCATTCTACTAGGGCCGTTGCTACATCGGCTGCTTTCAAGGCTAGGGTTTCTCTGGATGACATTTGTTCCGCAGCCACTTGGGCTTCATCTCATACCTTTATCAGCCACTACAAAGTAGATATTGTCTCCCGAGGTAGGGCGTCTTTTGGCTCTGCAGTGCTCAGAATATTCCTTCATGAAGGCCATCCAAGATTTAGGTAACTGGGGGCTCTGTCCCAAAGGTTGCAGACAAATGAAGTTCCTACTTCAGATTAAGTTATGTACTCACCATAACTTTCGATCTGAGTAGTTATCTTCATTTGCCTGCAACCATCCCCCCCCCCTTCCCCCTGACCAATATGATCCTACTTGGGGTTCTTTAGATTAGTTCCCTCTGGGACACAGTATTAGCTGTGCTATGGGGCAAACTTGATCTGAGGTCAGTCAGGGTTGGTAGGGGATTATGGGTAAAGGGAGGAGCTAGGAGCTCGGATCTATGCTGTGATAGAAGTTGCCGGCTCGGATCCGAGATTGGATCCGTATCCCAAAGGTTGCAGACAAATGAAGATACCTACTCAGATGGAACGTTATGGTGAGTACATAACTTCTTATTAATTCCAAGCATCAGTCATTTCTTCCAGCAGCTAAACTCTTGGGTGTAAGGTATGTTGAGCACAAGTTTGTGCTGTGGAAAGTGAGTTGGGGTGAGCCCAAGATAAAGTGGATCCTGGGTCTCAAAAAAGGAACAAAGGGGGGGGGGGTACCAGGTACTGGTGAAGATAGGCATCTGACACAGATTTTACATATGTTTTATATATATATTTTTTGTGTACATGTTATGTCCTGATGTTCTTCGTGTTTCACTGTTGCAGTCATCACACTTGGGTTATCTGCCTGCAGGTAACCCTCAGTCGGCCCGAATACCAGAGTCTTAGTATTTCTGCATCGGGTGCTGTCGCTTCTTCCATGGCGTCAGGCCATCAGGGATATAAAACATGTAGCCGACGCCATTACACCAGTCTTTCTTGCCGAGTGGGAGCCCAAAGCAGAAGCAGTTTGCAAGTACTGGTCGGCCGCTACCTGAAATTTTAATTTTCAAGCTTGTAATCCTGAAGTCTTCTAAAGTTAAGTACCCCGTTGGGGATCCTTTTTCTTGGTCTAACTGATGTCAGAAAAAGTTAACAATTGTCTTGCCTGTGGAAAGCAAATACCTCACAGAGATTTTCATTCTTACTGCGTCACCTGTTTAGGCCCAGACCACAACGTCCCTCGCTGTCGGTTTTGTGCTTTGTTTAATGCCCAAATCATTAGTCGTCGGGCTATCTTTGTTGCTAAATTCTTTCGCTGTCATTCTTCGTATTCTGAAATGGCTTTGATAAGTCATCCGACTACCCATCTTCCGAAAAAACAAAAAGATAAAGACAGAGACAGACCGCATAGGTCCAAAACTGCCGACGACGATTCCGTTAAGCTAGTCGCCAGTCGCTTGGTACTCTAAGTAAAAGCACACTGCAGACCTGATACTCTGCTTCTATGGATTCGTAGGCCTCTGCTGAGACCCATTCGGAGTCTAGTATGCCACAAGATGCTTCTTCGAGTATGGAACCTGCGGATGTCTCTACCTTGGATGGGTCTGGAGCCGCTGTGCAGGCTTTCCAACTTCTGAGGTATAGTCCGTCCTACCGATGTTTGAATCAAACTGGCAACTTTGTTTTTACCCAAAACTACCGAGTTTCTTAGGCTTCAAATCCTTCACGCCTAGAGAACCGATGACCAAAGTGCATGCTCAGCTCCCATGCCACAAAACAAATTAGAGAGAGAATTTATGAACACATGAATGACATTAAGGTGAAAAAGGAGACAAGTGCCCTCTACAAACATTCTGTACTTTGTGAAGGTTTTACAGATTTTAAGTTTGCAATTTTAGATTTGATAAAAACAGACACTAGGGGAGGGGATATTAAGAACATCCTATTACAAAGGGAGGTAAAGTGGCAGTTGAGACTTAAGTCCAATTATTTTCCAGGTCTCAACGAATATATTAACATAAAAGCTATATTAATTGACAAAGCTGCCTCGGTTTGACCCATATTAATATTTAACAACAAAATGACATATTGGGCATGAGGAGAATTATTTTTAGAATATTTGTATATTTTAACTAAGCATTCATATATAACATAATATGTAATTAATTTTTTAATATGTATTTATTGTAGTTTATAATATCTTGGTTTATATTATTATAAAAGGTTTTAAAATGTATTATTTTACTATTGTACACTGTCTTGAAATTAACTACATTATCTCATTTTAAGGTTGTTAATACAACTATAACAACCAAAATTTCTTACACCTTGATTTGAAATACAGTTTATTCTTCTAGACTTTGCAATATTACTCAATTTTTTTAGAAAATACAACATGAAAATTTTTAAAAAAAAACTACAATATGAATTATTAAATTGTTCTTAATACACATTCAAATGTATACAACACACAAATATAAACATATATATTCTTTAGTACAGCTGCACTTTATTTGGTAGTTCTATGAACGCACAAAACATCAAGGGTTAATCAAGTTTGAGAACCCACTTTTGCATAAAAAATGTTTTAATTTGATTGTTTTAATCAATTTATTAATTATTGAATAATTGTTGAGGTTAAAGAATTGTATAAAAATCAGAGGCACTATTGATTCATTATTCTGAAGAAGTCTGCTTTGTGCAGACGAAAGCGCTCAATGTGGTTGGATTTTATGCACTGCTAATTAAAGACTTTTCCTGTTTGTCCGAACGGAACTTTGTTTTTGTTATAGTTTGGCTACTACTTCATTCGTACTCTAGTATCTAGGTCAGTTACTGTTTCCTTTAAGGCAAAAATCTGTTCAGATTGTTTTTTTTACTATTCCATTTAGAAGTTCCAGTTGTTTACTGCATTCTTGTTTGATAATATCCATTTTGTTTTCAAATTTGTCCATTTTTAGTGACAGTTTTTGGATGTTTGTTGTTATAAAATGTCATTCTTTCTTCACCGCACTCTCCTGGTGTGGGTTCTTCGAGTTGCTCATGTTGAGATCTCCAGTAGAAAACTACTTGACAGGAGTAATTAAAAAAAATCTCTTGACTATGTATTAATTTTGAGAAAATAATAGGGCTATGTCAGTCTATCTTTTAGTATACTTTTAGTTAGATTTTTCTAAAAATTAAAGTATATTTCCTGTCAGGATATTAAAATCTAAGCAGAGCTATGGATTTCTGCTGCTATCAGACTGGCATCTTGGCCACGCCTATTTTACCATTTTAGAAGGGCCGATGTATATGTGTAGTATACATCTGAAAACCGTTATTCACACAACTTTTTATCTTAACCCCTTGCAACATCTTAATTTTCTCCTTCCTTTACAAGCTTTCATATAGTTTATCCTTAAAATAACTTCCTTGGCTATGAATTTGGTACTTGTCAGTAAGCTCCTCTTTGTATAAACAAAGCCTTTCTTTCATATACAGTCAAACTAGAATTGAAATGTAATGTATCTACATGGAACTATAAGCTAAACTATCCGCATGAAACCGAAGCCTAACATATCTGCATAGAACTGAAATATAATATATCTTTGTGGAACTGAAACCTAACATATCTTGATGATCTTTAATGTAACATTGTGATTAAAGTGCGAGTGCTCTGTATTAGTAGTACTATTTTAAATACTTGTGATAATTTTAGCAATACTTAATGGTGTTTGGCTGATTGACTGTACCGATGTTCATAATATTTGTTAATTCCAAGCATCAGTCATTGCATCCAGCAGCTAAACTCTTGGGTGTAAGGTATGTCGAGCACAAGTTTGTGCTGTGGAGAGTGAGTTGGGTTGAGCCCAAGAAAAAGTGGATCCTGAGTCTCAAAAAAGCAACAAAGGGGGGGGGGGTACCAGGTACTGGTGAAGATAGACATCTGACACAGAATTTACATATGATTTATATATATTTTTTGTGTACATGTTATGTCCTGATGTTCTTCATGTTTCACTGTTGCAGTCATCACACTTGGGTTATTTGCCTGCAGGTAACTCTGTCGGCCCGAATACCAGACTCTTAGTATTTCTGCATCGGGTGCTGTCGCTTCTTCCATGGCGTCAGGTCGTCAGGGATATAAAACATGCAGCCGACACCATTACACCAGTCTTTCTTGCCGAGCGGGAGCCCAAAGCAGAAGCAGTTCGCAAGTACTGGTCGGCCGCTACCTGAAATTTTCATTTTCAAGCTTCAAGCTTGTAATCCTGAAGTCTTCTAAAGCTAAGTACCCCATTGGGGATCCTTTTTTCTTGCTCTAACCGATGTCAGAAAAAGTTAACTATTGTCTTGCCTGTGGAAAGCAAATACCTCACAGAGATTTTCATTCTTACTATGTCACCTGTTTAGGCCCAGACCACAACGTCCCTCGCTGTCAGTTTTGTGCTTTGTTTAACGCCCAAATCATTAGTCGTCGGGCTATCTTTGTTGCTAAATTCTTTCGCTTTCGTTCTTCGTATTCTGAAATGGCTTTGATAAGTTATCTGACTACCCATCTTCCGAAAAAACGAAAAGATAAAGACAGAGACAGACCACATAGGTCCAAAACTGCCAACGACGCTTCCGTTAAGTTAGTCACCAGTCCGCCGGTACTCAGTAAAGTTACTTTGCAGACCCTGATGTCTGCTTCTATGGATTCGCAGGCCTCTGCTGAGACCCATTTGGAGTCTGGTATGCCGCGAGATGCTTCTTCGAGTATGGAACCTGTGGATGTCTCTACCTTGGATAGGTCTGGAGCCGCTGTGCAGGCACCAGCTTCTGAGGGTGCATCCCATCCTACCGATGTTTGAATCAAACTGGCAACTTTGTTTTTACCCAAAACTACCGAGTTTCTTAGGCCCAGAGTACGCACTACGCCTAGAGAACCGATGACCAAAGTGCATGCTCAAGCTCCCATGCCACAAAAACAAATGCTTCGAATGGCTGAAGACTTTATTACCCTAGTTAGGGGAAGCCAGCCTTCCCCTGCTAAGAGACTAAGAATTGAGTTTCCTTCTGATTCTACAGACCAGGAGTCCGATGACTCTGACCCTTCTGATCATCAGGGCATGCCTATGAGGATTCAGATGCAGAGGAATCCATTCCCTCTGCCTCTCCTCCAGAGGATTTTTCTTTAGGTGAAACTTTTTGCATACTTTGAGAGAGCATTTCCACTGGGAATGCCAAGACTACCCTCAGTCCAAAAAGAAACTCAGAGAATTTTTAGAGTTGCCTCAGCACAGGCCTCTAGCTATACCCCATGTACTGGATGTTGCAGATGATGTTTTTATGGAATCCAGTTTTACTCCAGATACATTACACCCAGACCCTAGGAAACATCACGGGTACTACAGAGTACCTGATTCCCACAAATTTCTCTTCAAGAATCCCAATTCGGATCCAGAAACCATTTCCCAGGGACTTGAGGGTATTAAGGCTACTACAGCCAAAAATTTTACACCTTCGGACAGGGATTCCAGAGCTTTAGACAGATGGGGTAAGAAGGTGTATACCTCTGCAACTCTTGCCATCAGGGCATTGAATTGCATTCTGAAAACCAAGTTAGTAAACATACTTTGCAGTGTGGCTTTGATGCCTTAGAAGCATCTTGCAGGGCTGCAGTCACTGGGTCTGTACTGAGAAGGCATGCTTGGCTGAGGGAGCAATCCTTACCAGATCATGTCAAATCCAAATTACTAGATGCTCCTTTAAATAAGGACCGTTTGTTTGGCACCAAAGCAGAAGAAGTTCTTAAAAAGATGGAAGAAAAAGCTAAATCTATGCAAACTGTCAAATAATTTTTATAAGTGCAACCACCTAGATTCAGTAGGCATTGGCCTTCAAAAAACTGGTCATTTCTAGCCCCTTCCAGGCCTTCCCAGGCCAGACCCAGGGGAAACAGGCCACCCAGACTACAGTCTCGGGGTATGCAGAGGTCTAAACAATGGAGTGCCCCCACCTCAAAAACGGAGTGGTAAGCCACCCCCTTATGGAAAAAGTTCACATGACTTTTCAATTATCCTTCCCAGAAATGCCCAGTTACTTGTGCCCCTAGGAGGAAAACTTGCCCTTCATGCAAAAAATTGGATGTCTATTACTCAGGACCAATGGGTCCTAAACGTATCCCAGGGGTAAAATTCTCCTTCCATTCACTGCCAACCCCAAGTGGGTTTCCAGACCTTCCTCCAAACTAGTGGGCAGAGGCTCAAAAGCAAGTACTTTCCCTGCTCAATATCAGAGCTATTCAACCTGTTCCAGTAGAACAAAAGGGTCAGGGTTTCTACTCCAGATTCTTCCTGGTGCCCAGAAAAGAGAGCTCTTGGCGCCCAATCCTGGATCTTTCAATTCTCATCACCTTTCTGGTGGTCCCAAAATTCAAGATGCTTACCCTGCAACAGCTTCTTCTTATGCTAGCCAAGGATGCCTGGTTCGTCACTCTAGACTTAAAAGAAGCTTATCTGCACATGCCCATAAGGGAGTCATGCAGGAAATGTCTACGTTTCAGGGAAGGTTTTATGCACTTCCCTTTGGCTTATCTACTGCGCCCAGAGTATTCACAAAGTGCCTGGCTCCAGCCATTGCATACTGCAGACAGAGAAATATCCAAATGTACCCATACTTGGATGACTGTCTGATTCAGGTAGACAGTCAGAAATTGCTACTTCAGCACCTGGCATTTGTAAAAAGCCTTCTCACTTCATTGGGGTATACCATCAACAAAATGAAATCACAACTGGTACCCAGTCAGAAAATCGTATTCCTGGGAGCAAGCTTGGACATAACTTCCCAGATGGCATTTCTCACTTCAGAGAACAGGTCTATCTGACAAATTACTTCAAACAAATGGCCACCAGAACCCAACTATCTGCAAGGAAAATTCTACAACCCCTAGGGTTCATGGCCTCATGTATTCTGCTGATTCCATATGCAAGACTGCATATGAGGAAACTTCAGTGGTACTTAAGTCTTTGGTGCCAACATTCTTAGGACCTGGAAAGTCATTCCTATCATACCTTGTCTAAGGGCAGAGTTCCTTTTGTGGGCAGAAGCATGCAACCACAACAAGGGACTGCTTTTCACTCAACCCCTCACCACCCAAACCCTGACAACAGATGCATCAGACTATGCATGGGGGGCTCACATGACAGGAAAATGCATTCAGGGCCATTGGAGTCCAGGGCAGATTCTCCTGCACATCAATCAAAAAGAGATGATAGTTGTACAGAATGCTCTGACAGCCTTCAAACACCTAATCCTTCCAGGAGAACTGCTTATAAAAACAGACAACACCACAGTTATGTGGTACATAAACAAACAGGGGGGAACCCATTATTACCTACTCTGCAGGTTAGCCATGGCCCTGTGCAACACAGCCTAGAGCAATCAAGTGCATCTACAAACTTAATTCCTGCCAGACGACAATATTCACTGGCAGATGAATTAAGCAGAAATCTTCTTGACCCACACGAGTGGAAATTGGAGCCCAACACCTTCTACCTACTGATCCAGAGGTGGGGGACACTGGAGGTGGACCTCTTTGCCTCCCACGAGAACCACCAGTTGAGCAAATTCTGCACCAGGAACCCTCACAGCAGGGCCTGGAAGGTGGATGCCCTATTTGGATGCCCTATCCTTTCAATGGGAAAACCTCTCAATTTATGCCTTTCCTCCTCTGCTGCTTCTCTCTTGAGTACTACTCAAGATAAAACAGGACAGGCCAGGGGCAATCCTTATTGCCCCAGATTGGCCATGCCAGCACTGTTACCCACTTTTACACAGCCTAACAGTGCCACCTTGGCACCTTCACCAGACTCCTACCCTGCTGTCTCAGCAGGAGGGACAGATTTTGCATCCACAATTGCAAACCCTAAACCTTGCAGCCTGGCTTATCCCTTGAACACCCCACCAGCAGCCCTCAGCAAACAGGTGCTGGATGTCATTCTTGAAGCCAGAAGGCCTAGTACTAGGAAATCCTATGCTGAGAAGTGGAAAAGATATTGTTCCTGGAATCATTCTCAAGGAAAGAACACAGCAGTCCCCTCCTTACCTCTAATCCTGGATTACCTAGCAGAGCTACTCCACAGAGGCCTATCCTTCTCCTCCATTAAGATTCATGCCTCTGCCATCTCAGCTCATTACAATACTGAGCCACCTCTGTTTTCCCACCCTCTCATCAAACAGTTCCTGAGAGGGGCAAACAATTTAAGGCCCTCTAGGAGAGCACACACCCCTGCCTGGGACCTTAACTTTGTAATGGAAAAGCTCATGCTTCCCCCTTTTGAACCTGCTGCCTCAGCAGAGTTAAAATTCCTTTCTTGGAAAACAGCCTTGCTTTTAGCCATAACTTCAGCAAGAAGAGTGTCTAAGTTACAGGCACTAATGGCTGTGGAATCCTTCATTATTTTCCGTGCTGACAGGGTTTCCCTCAGGACTAACCCGTCCTTTATGCCCAAGGTGCTGTCCAGTGTGGCTCTTAACCAATCCATCCATTTGCCAACTTTTTTCCCTAACCCTCAGAATAAAGGGGAAAGGATCCTGCACTCCTTGGACATGCACAGATAGCTTAGGTTCTACCTTGACAGGATTAAGCCTTTCAGAAAATCTGACCAGCTGCTAGTCATCTTTGCTACAGGGGCAGAGGGTAAGGCTATTTCAAAACAAACCATTTCCAAATGGATAGCATACTGCATCCGTTTCTGCTACAAGCACCATGGTAAACCTACCCCACAGGGGATCAGACCACATTCCACTAGGGCTACTTCCACCTCTACAGCATTTCTCTGGGGAGTCCCTACCAGGGACATTCTGGAAGCTGCACCCTGGAGGTCTGTACACACCTTCACCAAGTATTACCACTTGCCTATCTTTTCTAAATCCAGGGCTGGATTTGCTACAGCAGTTTTGCAAGACCTACTAGCCAGCCCTAACACTTATTGACTGCCTCCACCTTTCCTCAGCTTTGGGAATCAACCCAAGTGTGATGACTGCAACAGTGAAATACGAAGAACATAGTACAGTTGTGTACACCTACCATAAATGTAGATGTTAGTGTATTCAGTGTTGCAGTCCTGGTTTCCCTCCCTCCAGCCCCCTGGTTTGCTCAATTATTCTATGTTTCCTCTCTATGGACATTCCTTATGTTCCTTATGGCATTAGTATTTACTTTTTACTGTCGGTATTCCCCACCATATACTAACTCCCTATCTGGGTGCTTCTGACATTTGGGGCAACAAAAACTGATGTAATGCGGTGGCTGCATGTTTTATACCCCTGATGACCTGATGTCTTGGAAGAAGCGACAGCACCCAATGCAAAAATACTAAGACTGTGGTATTCAGGCCGACTGAGGGCTACCTGCAGGCAGATAACTCAAGTGCGATGAATACACTCGAACATCTACATTTATGGTAAGTGTACACAGCTGTACTTTCTGTTTACAAAGGTTCGGTACAAAGATATTTGATTAAAAAAAATGCATTTTAGCACCTCCTGCTGGCCACATGATAACTTGCACCATGTTACAGGCTGTTTTGCTTTGCTGTAGGTGTTCGATTAGTGGTGATGAATGAACCTCTGCAACATGTTGCAGCTGGCAAAAATGTTACTCTGCACTGTGCATTTACACCAGAAGAAAACCATGAACCAGATCAGCTTGAAGTTCAGTGGCACGTACGTAAGAGGAGTCAGTGGACTGTTCTCCAAACTTATAAGGCAAAGCAGATGGCAAATGAGGAGAGACAGTACTACGGAAGGATCTGTATTGACCCTAACAAGCTCATTGATGGAATTGCTTCTCTTCAGATTCAGAATGTAACACTTAAGGACAGTGGTGAATATCGGTGCATCATCATTGATGGAGGAGGAGCAGCATTTGAGTCATCCCAACTGATTGTGTTAGGTACTTTGTTAACATTGAGATTTCTGAAGTTTTATCTCTACAGTTTAATGCCATTTGTCATCAACGTGTCTTTCTTTGTAGAATCTAGATTTGAAGATT
Organism: Protopterus annectens; assembly: GCF_019279795.1. Classification (NCBI taxonomy): domain Eukaryota; kingdom Metazoa; phylum Chordata; order Ceratodontiformes; family Protopteridae; genus Protopterus; species Protopterus annectens. The sequence continues at coordinate 1,563,345,113 of NC_056744.1, forward strand.
TGTCTGTGCAGTTTGGTGCCAGTCATCAGCATGTGTTTCTCTTTTGTGGTATGTAGTTCTGAAGCTTTATCTCTGCAGTTTAGTGCAATTCAATGTGGATCTGTTTTTCTCATTTAAATGATGTAGGTCACATTCATGCAAATAAATTCATCAGATGCAGTTTGATTAAACCACCTTACTGAAACTGCATCTGATATATATATATATATATATATATATATATATATATATATATATATATATATATACATATATAAAATGAAGCAAAACCATGCACAACCTGTACAAAAATCTTGCCTCATTTACCCTGTTGTAAATAACTCTAGGGTCCACTGCAACAAAGGAGGTAAGGAGAAATCACTTTAGTGTAACCCATTTAAAGAAACTGGCATTTTCAACAAACTGTTTACAAATGCTGGTTTACAGGTTCATATGTGTTTACTAGGACTAACAACCACAAGGGCCTTTTTAAGCCTAGCCATGCATCCCAAATTTCTGACAAGCTCTGGTACCATTGATAAGTGTAAGCAGGGGCTTGGAGATGAAACATTTACAAGCAGGGGCCTGGGAGATGAACCATTTACAGGCTACCTGTATCCATTAGACACTTGGGTGCCATATCAGTGAGGAATTTCCTGTTCCACATCCAGTTGTCCAGGTTACACTTGCTTGGGTTAGGGAGGAACTCTGTTTACACTGTTAGGTGTCCACAAAGGAGGATGGAGAGGCAGCTAAGGTAGAGAAGAAAATTAGTCTAAATTTGGGATGGGAAAGAATGTTGATGCAAACTGAGTAACACAGAATAGTGTTCAATATGATTTCTGGAAAATAAAAACGGTTTGGGAAGCCTCAGTGTGATTCTCCAAAACTGTTAAGGAAGTGGGTTAAGAACTATTAACACCTCTGACCACTTTTTTAACAGCCATGGGAGAATTAAGCATTAACCAAAGACAAGAAAAAGACAAATGTGAGAGAAACACAAAATACAGTGTATTTAGGTTAATTGTACTGGTTGGACAATTGATAGGAAACATTATAAAGAAAATTAGTATTGACTACATGAAACCAGTAGAAATCAGGCTCTATAGTAGCATGGATTTCACAGTATGAAGGGTCATGTCAGGTAACTCTTGAGTTCTTTGCCGAGGTCACAAAAGCAACAACAGGCAGTAGCATGGATATATAATTCCGTATTAGGTTCATGGAACATGTTAGGGATGTGAAAAATAAGAGGGAAAATAAAATAATTGCTTCACATTTTAATACATTTCATAATGGTGATGTGTCTTTATTAAAAGGCACTGTTTTAGAAAGTGTGAAATGTTTATTTGATGATGAAAATGTATTGAAACAAAGGTTGTTGTACAAAGAAAGCATTTTTATTTTAAAGTATAAAACTATGACACCCACAGGTCTTAATAATGAGCTTAATTGGAAATGTCTAATTTAAGACAGGATTTTATTATATAATTATATAATTTTTTAATTAAAGTAGGGTGTGTGTTATTAATTAGAAATTTCTATATAAGAACATGTATTTTGCATTTTGAATGCTTGATATTCCTTGAAGGTGGAAACACCGAAGCGCTAGAAAATAAAGAGATTTACTTTCTGCTTGTGCCCTTTATTTCACAGTCGGTGAATTTTTTGTTGGGGGCAGAGTTGTTCTATTTTGTGTGGAAGAAGGAAGTTTTGTTGTCTTTACAGTAGCATGGATATAGCCTCCTTTAATTTTATAAACTTGTTTAAAAAGTCTCCTAGAAAATGACTATGTAAGTTAATCTTGGATTATGTCCAGCAGTGCTATGCTGAATCACAAACTGCCATTAGGCCACAAAAGGGACTAGTCTATGAAAACCTCAGTGAAAAATAAATGGGCATATGATGCTGGGGAGTCTCTGCGTTTGATAACTGATGGGATTTTCATTTTGCTGTTCTCAGCTTAACTGTTTTTAACTTTCATCCCTGAACTTTCATTCCTACTGACAGCACATACAATGGCGTCAAGTCCTGGGCAATGACAGTGTGCCTGGTCCCTGCACTATATACTTATATGTCCCTCTTCTACTTATCCAGAATGGATCTTGATCATCACATTCCTACATGCAGTGCATTAGAAGGTCAAGGATTCCAGGTGTTCATTTTGCAACATATTATTAACCAGAATCCATACTGGTATGTTTTTTTTTCCCTGATCAGGAGTTTGATATTATCCATTGCTATAACTGCTAGCATTTGTGCCCAGCCATGTGGAGATGGAAAAAGAAAAAGTAATAGCCCCCATAACTCCACTCAAGAAGAGTGGATGAATGCACCCCAGTGAGGGATCAACAGAACTGTCACAAAGAAAGTGTATGCAAAAGAAACATTTATTGACCACAAAATCAAGCGCCTTCGTCAGAGTGTAACCAAGACTTCATCAGAATCTATTAAAAAAATCCCCCTCACAAATTTAAATCCCCCTCTATAAAATACACGTTTTAAAAGCACCAGTAGTGTATTAAAGCACTTCAATTAAATCTAAAATGAACAGTTGTGTGGTAAGTCTGATCTGCCAAGTTAATTTTTAAACAAAGTGTTCTGATTTTTGTTTTTTATTTCATAAGACTGTTTGTAGATGCAGTCCCTAAATTTTCGCTGGGTTAAACAACCACATTCCCAGTAAAAAACAAAACTGAGAACAACACTTAGTTTAAGAAAATTTCTCTAAGTTTCCAGCAAACATATTCTTATTGTTTTGAGTTGATATGGTTTATGTGGTTGAAAAAGGTCCTGGGGGTTCTTGAGCAGATCTGATGAAAGCTAAAGAATTAACTTGGCAGATCAGACTTCACACACACTCCTTCCTGGGCCTTAGCAAAAGTTTCAGTCGTAAGTGTTTTAAGACTGCATTCTTATCTGGTGTAGATTGATAAGGTTTTAATTAATATGCGCATTTTATATAATAGATATATTTTTATTTTAAAATGTTTAAAGCATAAAATAGAACTTTTTGCATGTAATGTACTGTGAACTTTCAAGTATCAATCAGTTAATTTAATTGAAGTGTTTAATACAATATCAGTGCTTTCAGAATGTGACTTTTTTAGAGGGGGATTTAAATTTGTGATGGTGAATTGTTTAATAAATTCTGATGAAGTCTTTGTTACACCTTGACAAAAGTTCTTAGTTTTGTGGTCAATAAACTTTTCTTTTGCATACACTTTGTGGCAGTTCAGTTTCTTCCAGTTCTGTGTTGTGGTTTCAACATATTCTTGTGTGGTTCCTGGTCTGCTGTGTGATGTCTTCTCCAAACTTGTCTCACAAGACATTTTGGAAGGTAGAGGCTTTTTTCTTTAAGTGCTTTCAGAGTTTAATATGTGCTTTCCCTTTTCCTCTAAATCAGAAGCACAATTCAACATAAGTCAGGATGAGTTCAGTTTAATCTTAATAGCTCCCTCCTGACCTGAGCAACAGTGGTATTCTCTGCTAATTAATTTTATTACTCTTCTACCATGGCCTTTACCTCTACACAAGTCCTTACCGACTCAACAGTAGGATATGGTACTATGTCCCAATCTCAAACTCTAAACCTGTTGCCTTAGAAGACATAATTTGAGTCCTAATAATAGATCGGTTTTCTACTCAAGTTCTTAATATCTGAAAAGGACTTTAAAGGATTAATACAACAAAATCTCCCATTAAGAAGTAAGAAGTCTTTCATTTTCATCTATTACAGCATCCAGTTCCAATGCTTTTAGGCTAGTTACAGAATTTAGTTGATTCAAACTTAGCTTATTCATTAATCAGTGTACACGTTTAAGCAATCTCATTTTGTATACCAGCCACCTCAGAAGTAACAGTATAACTGTTTAAGGTCTTCATTACAGAAGATGTTCATCGTGTTTCACTGTTGCAGTCATTACTCTTGGGTTATCCTGCTGACAGGCTACCCTCAGTCGGCCAGAATTCCAAAGTCTAGGTCCGGCGTTGGTTGCTGTCGTCTCTTCCCTGACGTCAGTGCGCCAGGGGTATAAAAGATGCAGCCGACACCATTTTCTTCAGTCATTCTTGCCGCGCGGTGCCCGAAGCAAAAGCAGTTCGCAAGTGCCGGTCGGCCGACTCCTGAGATTTTCAAATCCGAATTTCAGAACCGAAGTCTTCATTAAAGCTAAGTATCCCGTTGAGGAAACTTTTTTCTTGCTCCAGACCGATGTCAGAAAAAGTTAACAATTGTATTTCTTTTGGAAAGCAAATACCTCATAAGGATTTTCACTCTTACTGTATTCCTTGCCTAGGCCCTGATCACAACATTGCTAGCTGCCGGTTTTGTGCTAGATTTAACCAGAGCACTATTAAGCGGCGGTTCGATTTTGCATTTCATTACTTTGGCCGAAGATTTAATTATATAATGCCGTCGGAACAGCCGACAACTGGAGTTTAAAAAAACGCAAGGACAAGGAAAAGGATAGGCATCCTAGGTCCAAAACCGATGACAAAGCCTCTGCTAGGCCAGTCGCCGGTTCGCCAGTTCTCAGTGAGACGCTTTCGCAGCCCCTGGGGCCCGCTACCTCAGAGCCACAGGCTGCTTCTGACTCCCACGTGGAGCCGACTGGGCCTCTGGATACTCAAGGTATTGGACACTCGGAAATCATTCCCTCAGATGGGTCCGGAGCCGCTGAGTAGGCATCGGCTTCTGAAGATGTCTTCAGACCTACACAACTATATATTAAGCCATCTTCAGCTTCAAAGACAAAGACTAAAGCAACTCTAAAGACAAAGAAACAAGTAGAGCATGTTCCTACTCAATTTCCCATGCCTAAAAAACAGATGCTCAAACTGGCCGAAGACCTAATTACTTTTATCAGGGGCTCCCATCCTCCTCCTGATAAGAGGCCTAGGCAAGAGACAGAGTATGATTCTTCTGATCAGGTTTCTATTTCCTCTGATTCCTCCTCTGAACAGGATTACTCCATGCTTCCCTATGAGGATTCCGATGCTGAAGAATCCATTCCTTCAGCCTCTCCTCCTGAGGATTATTCTTTTGGGGAAACCCTGCATACCATGAGGGAGCATTTCCACTGGGAGAGCCAAGATTATTCTGAATCTAAGAAAAGGCTCAGAGACTTTCTGCTACTTCCTTAGCACAGACCCCTTGCTATTCCACCTGTTCTAGACATTGTAGATGATGCATTTTCAGAGTCTGGCCTGTCCTTGACTCTTTACCCCCTGCACCTGCTAAGCCAGACAGATACTACAGGGTCCCGGATTCTCATAAATTTCTATATAAAAACCCCGCTGCTGACCCAGGAACTATATCTCAGGATCCCAAAGGGGTTAAAGCTTCCACTACAAAAACCCTGTCCCCTCTGATAGGAATTCTAGGGCTCTAGACAGATGGGGTAAAAAAGTCTTCACTTCTGCTACCTTGGCTGTAAGGGCTTTAAATTGTCGGTTTCATATGCTTAAATATCAGCAATATTTAATGTCACTGCTTAAGCAGAAATTGTTGACAAATACTGAATGTTCAGAGAACAAGGAATTGCAGGATTTATTCCATGCAGCTAAGCAAGTGGGAAAGCATACTTTGCAATGTGGTTATGATTCACTGGAGGCCTCTTGCAGGGCCGCTGTTACAGGTACTGTTATTAGTAGGCATGCTTGGTTAAAGGAAAAGAATCTGCCTGATCATGTTAAAGCAAAATTATTAGATGCACCATTACAGCATGATACTTTGTTTAGTACTAAAGCAGAAGAGGTGTTGAAAAAAAATGGGGGATAAAGCAAAATCCATGCAGTCAAGGATTTCTTACAGGTACAGCCACCCAGGTTTAGCAGGAACTGGCCTTCTAAATATTGGTCCTTTCCAGTGTCAGACCACAAAGAGGCAGATACAGGCACCCCAGAGGCAGATTTCAGCCCCAAGGCTCATACAGGCCTAAACAATGGGGTGCTCCTACCTCCAAAAGCGGAGAAGACAAATCACAACCATACAGGAAACAGTCCCAATGACTTTCCTCTGCCAGATCCAAGCACTTTTCTTTTGGCAGCCCCCTTAGAGGGAAAACTAGCACTTTTTTCATCAAATTGGCAAATGGTTACCCAAGACAATTGGGTCCTGAACATAGTGTCCCAAGGCTACAGGTTCCATTTTCACACCCTACCAAGGTCAAAAGGTATGCCAGACCTGCCACACAATCAATGGGCAGAGGCACAAAAACAAATTACAGCCCTCATGGACATGAGCGCCATTCAGCAAGTACCACAACAAGAGCAGGGGCAAGGATTTTACTCCAGACTTTTCCTATTACCCAGAAAGGACAAAACCTGGAGACAAATACTGGACCTGTCTATACTAAATACGTTTCTGGAAGTTACAAGATTCCAGATGTTGACTCTACAGCAGCTACTGCCCATGCTGGGCAAGAAGGCTTGGCTCGTAACTTTGGACCTAAAAGAGGCATACTTGCATGTCCCAATCAGACAAACTTGCAGAAGATACCTCAGATTCATAGCTGGCTCAATGCATTACCAATTCTCTGCACTGCCCTTTGCAGACAAAGAGGAATTCAAATATATCCCTACTTGGACGACTGCCTAATTCAAGCAGAGAACAAAGACATTCTTCTAAAGCATTTGGCGTTTGTAAAAAGATTACTAATTGGCCTGGGGTACACAGTAAACAAAAATAAATCAAAACTAGTGCCCTCTCAAAAGATAATATTCCTGGGTGCAAGCTTAAATATAACTGCCCAGATAGCTTATCTCACGCCAGACAAACAAAAGCAACTGACTACTTACTTCAAGAAATTGGCAACAAAAACTCACTTATCTGCAAGGAAAATCCTGCAGGCCTTGGGTTTCATGGCATCTTGCATTCCATTAATTCCATATGCCAGACTGCATATGAGGAAACTACAATAGTATCTAAAAAGTGTTTGGACTCAGCATTGCCACAGCCTGGAGACAGTAATTGCACTCATTCCCTGCCTGCAACAGGAGTTTCGATGGTGGGCAGAAGCCTGTCACCACAACAAGGGTCTGCCATTCAGTTTACCCACAGCCAGACAGACACTGACAACGGATGCATCAGATTATGCCTGGGGAGCCCATATGGCAGGAAAATGTATTCAGGGCACATGGCCTGCAAACCAGATGCATCTTCACATCAATCAAAAAGAGATGCTAGCTGTTCAAAATGCCCTGACGGCTTTCAAGGACCTGCTTCATCCAGGACAGATACTGATAAAGACAGGCAACACTACGGTCATGTGGTACATAAACAAGCAGGGAGGTACACATTCCTACCCCCTCTGCAGACAAGCAATGACCTTATGGGACACAGCATTGGCTTTTCAAGTTCACCTGCAAGCACAATTCCTGCCAGGAAAAACAAATACTCTGGCAGACGAACTATGCACAAACCTCATGGATCCCCACAAACGGAAACTGGATCCGCAAGTCTTCAGCATGATAATAAGGAAATGGGGATGCCCAGACATAGATCTATTTGCCTCCCCTCACAACTGCCAATTGCAGAGATTTTGCACAAGAATTTATCACAAGCAAGCATGGAAAGTGGACGCCCTGTCCTTCAGCTGGAAAGATCTAACAGTATATGCCTTTCCTCCACTGCCTCTCCTTCCCAGGGTACTCCTAAAGGTCAGACAAGAGAAGCCAAAAATGATACTGATTGCACCAGACTGGCCACGCCAGCACTGGTACCCAATCCTAAAGAGCTTGTCTCAAGGTCCAGCATGGATATTGCCTCAAACTTCTCACTTGCTGACCCAACAAAACAATCAGGTCCTGCACAGCCAACTCAGGACCTTAAATCTGGCAGCATGGCGGATAATGTAGCCATTCAGAACACTCCTCTTTCAAAAGCTGTTATGGATGGTTATCTTGGAGGCCAGGAGGCCCAGTACCAGAAAATCTTATGCAGAAAAATGGAAGAGATTCTGTGCTTGGAACCAGCAACAAGGCATTGACACGTGTGTACCAAATATCCCTCAGATTTTACAATACCTAACTGAGATGCTGAACAAAGGCTTTTCTTTCTCATCAATTAAGATTCATGCCTCTGCCATTTCAGCCCATTACAATACAGAACCACCTATCTTTTTTCATCCTTTAATAAGGCAGTACCTCAGAGGGGCCAGAAACATCAGGCCTCCAAGGAGAGCACCGATTCTGGCCTGGGACCTCAATTATGTTTTGGAAAAACTCACACTGTCTCCTTTCGAGCCAGCATCAACAGCAGGTATAAAATTCTTATCCTGGAAAACAGCTCTGCTCCTAGCAATAACCTCTGCCAGGCGAGTCTCGGAGTTATAAGCACTCATGGCTGTGGAACCTTTTATTATTTTTCATCCAGACAGTGTTTCTCTGAGGACAAACCCTACATTTATGCCTAAGGTGGTGTCCAGTGTGGCCCTCAACCAAACCATTCACTTGCCTACCTTTTATCCAAATCCACAGAACAAGGGTGAGAAAATCCTGCATTCTTTGGACATACACAGGCAGTTACGTTTCTACTTGGACAGAACTAAAGCTTTTGGAAAAACTGAGCAACTTTTAGTGTCATATGCTGCAGGATCACAAGGAAAGGCTATCTCAAAACAGACTATTTCTAAATGGATAGGTCATTGCATCCGTTTCTGTTATTTTCAACATGGAAAAGCAGTGCCTAAGGGCATTAAGTCTCATTCCACCAGAGCAGCAGCCAATTCAGCGACCTTCCTCAGAGGAGTACCAACCAAAGCTATCTTAGAGGCTGCAACTTGGAGTTCAGTGCACACTTTCACAAAGCACTACCACTTACCTCTTTACTCTAAGTCCAGAGCAGGCTTTGCCACTGCAGTTCTGCAGGGCCTCATAGCCTCTCCTAACCCTATTTAGCCCAGCCACCCATCCTCAGCTTTGGGATTCAACCCAAGAGTAATGACTGCAACAGTGAAACACGATGAACATAGTACAGTTGTGTACCTACCATAAATGTAGATGTTCAAGTGTATTCACTGTTGCAGTCCAGGTTACCCACCCACCATCCCCCTTCTTTGCTGGGACTTATCTGCACTTCTTTATCCTATACAACCTTTTTTGGTGTATTTGCTTGTAGATGAAGGAAATGTTATTTTTGTGCATGCATTTTTATTGGCTTATTTTTCAGCCTACCATTTTGGGGGCACCTGACATCTGGGGCAAGAGAAACTGAAGAAAATGGCATCGGCTGCATCTTTTATACCCCTGGCGCACTGACGTCAGGGAAGAGGCGACAGCAACCAACGCCGATCCTAGACTTTGGAATTCTGGCCGACTGAGGGTAGCCTGCCAGCAGGATAACCCAAGAGTAATGACTGCAACAGTGAATACACTCGAACATCTACATTTATGGTAGGTACACAACTGTACTTCACTAGAAAACTGTCACCTTTGAGAACTGAACTTTGTGTTTGCAACACAAAGCTTCTCTCTCTTTCAGCCAGAAGATACAGTGGAGTTAAATGGTTGTCATGAAAAGCAGTTTTCCTGGTTGCAATTACACTGGCAGAAGAATTTTAATCTTTAGGCTCTTGTATATAAACCACTTTGCTTGGAATAGTATAGTGAAAGTGTCACTGAAAACAAGTCCTACTGTCATGCCAAAAGTTGCCCAGACAGTGGCTCTGAATCATTCCATTTAACTAGAACCTTTAACCCAAAGTACAAAAATGGTGGAGAACACTTTTAGTATTTGCTAGATGTACATGTCAGAGTGCTTTACTGAGACTGAGTGTTACATTTAATCACTGAATGAGATAGTATGGCTATGGGTAAGATACTATAACAGTGGATCTTAAATAAAGCTACCCTCCCTCCATTAACACACAGAGAAACATAGTGGATCTTGTTATGCGTATGTCATATATAGTAAAGACTGGTTTCTGGGTGGAATTCTATCTTCTTGAATGATGCCAAAATACAAATCTAAAATGATTTGGCTTTAATAATTAGCTAAATATGTGGTATCATTTTCTTTGTAAAGACAGCACTCCCTAATTGCCAAAGTTTAGTGCTTACCGTGCCTCCAGTCTTGAGGGAAACTGCCAGGGCATTGCTATTTTTTTAGAAACCATATCACCTTCAGGCAGATTGCATGTGACCTAAATACTGAAGTCTGACTTACTTTACACAAAACAAATGTGTCAATTTACAGTCTGTGCTAGGACACCTTTTATATCTCCAAGTGACCATGAGAGAACTTTAAATAAATTACCCATAATGTAGAATGCTTTCATGATGAGTGATTTTAACTGTCCCTCAATAGACTGCTGTACCTTTACCTGACAAGTTGGTTACACCCAAAGATTCCCAGACTTAATATTCTCCAGATCAAATAGAAAAGCAGCCCACTAGGGGGGAAAAACATCTAGATCTTGTTCTCACCAACATTGCTGATACATATACCACTCCTACAGTCTCTCCGTCTGTGGTTAAATCTGTTCACAAATCAGTGACCTTCTTTTCTGAAGTCTCAAGCACCTTTGCAGTGAATAATTTAGAATGTAGGGACTTAAGACAAGCAGGCCTACTCATTCTCGATGATGAGCTCTCATAACCTTTAATATCTCCATTCCCCACGCAGCCTTAGCTGCTAGTTACATAAGAGATGTATATGCCCTCCTACAGAAATGTAGACTTCAAGCACTGCTGTAGAACATGTATACAATATATAACTGGAAATTAGAACAAAAAAAAATGATGGCCCACCAGCATTAAATAACTTTATAACAAAAGAGAAAAAATTTCTAAACTCCTATAAGAAAACAAAATCTTCCTCCATTAAAGATGTTAATCAAAAAATCAACAAAGAGTTAAAAGCTGCCATTGAGAAGATCTGAAAGTAAGGATAACTGTAACTTATTCTTTATTTATATCAGAAACAAATGTTGACCTCTGTGTGGTAAAGCAAATGGTTACCTATTGAATACTAGAACTCCTCCTCAGAAAGTAAAAAGGTAACAAGTGGTGTACATTGGGGTTCAATGATGAGACCCTCCTTTTTGATATATATCTCTAGACCACAAACCCAAACCTATGGCTAAGTTTGCTGATAATAAACTGGGTGTCATTGTCTGATCCCTATGGCTATGATATACGTACAACAAAGACTGTGATACAGACCAATGGTGTACTGAAAAGGGGCCTAAAATGAAATGTAAAAATGGGCAGTATTGTCCGTTTTGGTAAACAGCTGTCATCTCCAGCTTATAACACAGCGCCATCACCCGACTTCTAATAAACAAGATTGTCGGGGATCTTGACATGGTGGTTAACTCCCTATGCTTTGAACACCATGTAGCCTAAGTAGTCAGGACATTCTTTTATCTAGCACAACTGATTTCTAGAGAGATCTCCCCAGCTCCAAAGAAATGAACATCTCACTGTACTTGGTGTTGATCAAGGCAATTATGGAATACAGTGCCTCCCTCAGTATGTATTTATTCAGACACATCATCCAGATATAAAACCCCCAGAGGTTCCTATCAAAAAAGATTAATGGTCTGAAGTCTGTGGCTACCAAGGTAGACTTGAAGCCCTGTCCCTGTATTCAGACTCTTCCCCTGTGTAGTGATCTGTGTCTTGCATTCTGTGCTACTAAGAATTCTCACCCTAGTTGATCTCTTGTATGTTTGAAAGAAAATGACTCCACAAACACTAGCACTCGAGATATAAAACATCACCATCATGTAAATAAAATACTGGAGGGACAAGTGTATTACTTAAAGTTTACCCCATCTGTAGAACAGACTTTTCTTGCATGTAAAACAGAGCAACACACTTGTATCCTTCACGATAAATCTTAGACTGACTGGGCATTTGTAAACTCATTCCAGCCGTGAATTGCTTTGCCCTTCTAGAAGCAGGCGGTACATACAGAGGGTGGGTATTGACAAAGATGCATATGATCTTGTGACTTTGTTGCTTTATAGTTCATATGATCCCATGATCCCTAAGCTCAAGGAACATAGTTTTATGATAAACTCCCTATTAGATCACATTTGTTTTTTTATAGTACTAATAATTGTGCAGTAAAGTACAAAAGCTTATTGTAGTCACAAGTCCCTAGTAGATCCACAAGAGGCTCAAAGAACAGAAGGCAGCTCCAAGCAGTAATGGCTATATAGGAGTACTTTTGTGCAGTGATTGAAGTTGAATAGAATGCTGGTGCAAGACCTGCATTGGTCTTCAAAGGGACTTAAGAACAGTTGTGGGCAAACGTTGGGATGGGGAAGAAGGCACATAATGTGGGTAAACTCAGATGTTATGATTTGCCATTTGTATCTGTTCCATGAAGATTTCCTGTTCTGGTATATATTTTATTCTCTACCTGTTTGCTTTATGCCTGCTGACCATCGAGCTTATTTGTTTATTGTTGGTTTGGATCATTCTAGATTTACCAGGTAAACCATTCAGTAGAGCATAGCCGGCCTTAGGCATAGGCCAGCTAGGCATCCTCCTAGGGCGCCACTGTAGCAGGGGCACTTTTACAGTAAACTGGATGATGTATTTAGACCAGGATGGGGGTAACAGGTGGTTTGTGGGGGCACCGTGGAGCCTTTTTGCATAGGGCACCACTTGACCTAAGGCCAACCCTGCAGTAGAGTCAACATACAGACAGCCATGAGGGTTACTTGTGTCCTCACTGCTTATGCAACTTTCAAGAACTGATCCTCAGGCCTAATTTGGGGAGCTTACTTGCAAAAAAAAAAAAAAAAATCCAAATCACCCGTTTCTCATCCCCTCTTAAAATTCATAACACTATGAAGGAATTATTAAGCCTTGTGGTGGTAAAACCTTGTAATTATGGAATCGGAATTGTACAAGCCACAACAGATCTCATTACAGTGAGATATTTTGTAAATAAAACGGAGGATCTTATTTCCATCAGTTATGCAGGACTGCAAGGATCATATTGATAAAGGCTTTGTCTCTGGGCACATTTACTTATGTTGCTTTTATCCCTTCACCTGTCAAATTTCAAGCTCAGAAGAATTGCCATGTTCCATGGATGAAACCTAAATTAGACAGTAACTTTGTCCAAATGAGAAGAATATGACCACAGCTGTTGACATCTGTGTTTGTATATCCTCAGAATCAGCAGGATCCCCATCACAAAACTTTGGCCACGGGTGCCTTAACTGCTAGCAATTGTCACAATGTGTTGCACTGTATTAATTTCCTCTAATATCTCAGATTCAAAACAATATCACTGTAGTACAATGGGAGAAAGCATAGGTCTTTGTAATAGTTGCTTTTGGCTGAGACAGCTTCGGTTTTTCCAACTGCAGCAAATGGGGTGTTGTCAAATGCTGACAATGGGAGTGCACCATGACTTGTGACCCTTGCGGCATGGCAGGGTCTTTCATACTATTCTAAAATCTCACAGGATAGAAGGCTTGCCCCTAATTCCTAATAGCCAGTTGATTTCTGAAGATATTTTGTCACTTTTAAAAGAATCTAGAATATCTTTTATGAAAAGTATTATTTAGCAAAGTAGAAATTGCATTCAATTTGAAGCTATGCTGCAGCTCAGGAACCTACTTGTTCAGGTTTTTAGTTTTTGACCAGTCTTTGTTATTGCTGGTCTTTCATATTCATATTCAAATTTATTTGTTTAGCATTTTACTTGCTCACTAGTTTCATGTAGTTGAAGGCCAGTCTCTTTATTGATGATATTTCATATTGATCAGTTAAAATCCATTTGCTTATTATTTCTGCTTTCTTATGAGTTTCCTGATAGATTGTCTTGCAACTTTAGTGTTATCTTGTACATCAGGCCTCCTAAGACAAATGTTTTCCTTGCATAGCATTTAAATTTTATGAATACGAAGTTGAAGTTAAATGCTTTAGAACATGCAAATTATGTGAACGTGAATATATTTCTTGGAAACCTTTTTGGCACCACTATTTTTAGTAAAAGATCACATGCCTTGATGTGTACATTTTTGAGAGCTGATACTTTGTTAATGCCAAAACAGAAGAATATGAGTGAAATAATTCTTCACTGTTTCAATGTCAATATATCACTTATAAAAAGACTAAACAAGGCGAACCAGTGACTAAACAAACACCCCATATGGTTAGGATATGCATTGTTATAACAGAAGCTACATAACTTTGAGTGGCTTGGGTCATCTACTAGCTGGTGGCCAATACAGTTGCTTTAATTAGGAATGTTTCAGCTCTGGTTGTATGTAAACTATTACATGAGTTTTGCATTCCTGCATTCTGAAAGTGTTGCAAATTAGTGTATAAGCCCACAGCTTGGGTAGGTTTTACCTCATTTGTGCTACATGGTTTGTTGCATTAATCCCACCCTTACTTCTTTCATTGTTTTGCTATACAGTTTGCTTTGTTACCCTTCAGTAAGGAATACATTGTCGGGCATCTGTAATGGAGAAAACAGCATAGATGTTCTTCATCTCACATTGCTGCAGTCCTTACACTTGGGTAGTCCGCTGTCCTCGGTCGGCCCGAATATCAAAGTATTAGGCTGACGTCGGTCAAGGCGCTTAAGACTGACATCAGGACGTCAGGGTACAAATGCGCATGACCGACGTCATATCCTCAGTCTTTTTTGCCGCATGGTCCGATGCAGAAGCAGCGTTGCAAGTGCCGTTCGGCGTTCTGAAATTTTCGAATTCGGAGTTTCAGACTGAGTCAAAGTTGGCTAAGTACCCCGTTGGGGAATATTTTAGTTTTTCTTGCCTCAGTGGTTTACCGGATGTCAGAAAAAGTGAATAACTGTATTTCTTGTGGGAAACAGATACCGCATAGAGATTATCATACTTTGTGTATTCCTTGTTTGGGGCCTGAGCACGACGTTGTTGGGTGTCGCTTTTGTGCTAGGTTCAATAAGCGCACTATTGGCGAAGGTTAGATTGTGCCAGGTTGGTCTTTGGGAAGCGGTGCAATTATAAGATGCCGCCGGATGCTCCGGCGCCCGCTTCTCCGAAGAAGCGCAAAGACAAGGCAGCTAAAACCAGGCAAGAAGAGTCGTCCGTACCGGACGCCGGTTCTTTAGAGGCGTCAGTGGAACCGGTGGTTCTGCCGGAGGCTTCTCTGGAGTCCCAGGGGGAGACTTTGTTATTGCAGGATGTGGCCTCTCAGGAGGCAGGTCAGGCTGAAGGGGCTTCTCAGGTTACTGTAATCCCCTCCCTTCCTAGGGTGGTTAGGCCCTCTCCTTCTGTTTCTAAGGCTTCTCCCAGAGGCAGGCCAGGTTTAGCTTCTGTTGGTGTCACTCCTAGTTCTTCAGGATCTGTGCCCAAGAAGCACATGCTTAAAATGGCAGAAGATTTAATTACTTTGATTAGAGGTTCTTTGCCCCCTCCAGATAAGAGGCTTAGGGTGGAACCAGAGTTGGGGAGTTTTGAGCAGCCTTCAGATGTTTCAGAGTCTTCGGCTGAAGACTTGCAGGAGTACTCTCCTTATTCTGATTCTGATGCAGATGATTCGACTCCTTCTGCTTCTCCTCCAGAGGATTTTTCTTTTTCAGAGACTCTTCATTCCATGAGGGAACTTTTTAAGTGGGAAGGTCAGGACTTCTCTGATTCCAGGAAAAGGCTTAGGGAGTTTTTGCTTTTACCCCAGCATAGGCCTTTGGCTATACCTCCTGTTCTGGATATTGTGGAAGATGTGTTTGCGGAGGCTTCACTTAATCCTGATTCTTTGCCTCCTGCTCCTGTTAAACCGGATAGGTATTATAGGGTGCCTGAGGCTCATAAATATCTTTATAAGAGTCCTAGGGCGGACCCAGAAACTGTTAGTCAGGGACCTAAGGGTGTCAAGGCCTCTGTTGTAAAAAATCCGGTTCCTCCAGATAAAGAGGCCAGAGCTTTGGATAGATGGGGAAAGAAAGTCTATACTTCTTCCACCTTAGCTATGAGGGCTTTGAATTGCCAGTTTCACATGTTGAAATATCAAAACTATCTTCTTTCTCAACTGAAGTCTAAGGTAGATGCTCTGGCGGAAGGCATTGAGTGTAAGGAATTACAAGATTTGGTACATGTCTCTGAACAGGTGGGTAAGCATTCTTTACAATGTGGTTTTGATGCTGTACAGGCCTCGTCTAGGGTGGCTGCCACTGGGTCAGTTCTTCGCAGGCACGCCTGGCTGAGGGATCAGAATTTATCTGAACATGTTAAGACAAGGATTTTGGATGCTCCTTTACAGTCTGATGTGTTGTTTGGTTCACCTGTGGAGTCAGTCTTGAAGAAAATGGAAGACAAGGCTAAGTCTATGCAGACTGTTAAAGATTTTTGCAAGTCCAGCCTCCAGTTTAGTAGGAATTGGCCTGCTAAGGGGTGGACATACCCTTCTTATGATTCACAGTCTAGGGGTAGATCTAGGCGTGGTAGGGGCAGAGCTCAGAGCTCCTTCAGACCTAGAACAGGGAGTTCTCCTGCACAATCTGCAGGTGAGGGCAGGGGCCAGGCCTTCGTAAACAGGCCCAATGACCTACCTTTTCAGCTGCCAGATCCTTCTTGCCTGGCAGCACCTTTGGGAGGAAGGTTGGCACTCTTCAGGGAAAATTGGAGTTTGATTACCCAAGACAGATGGGTATTGGATATCATACACCAAGGTTACAGGTTTTATTTCCATACCTTGCCTCCTTTCAAAGGCATGCCGGACGTTCCTCCTCAGCAAAGATTAGAGGCTCACAAACAAATTTCTCTGCTGCTCCAAATAGGGGCCATACAACCGGTCCCTATGCCAGAAGTGGGCCTAGGATTTTATTCTCGCCTTTTCCTAGTACCAAAGAAGGGGAACACGTGGAGACCAATTTTGGATTTATCTATCCTCAACACTTATCTGGACATTCCCAAGTTCAAAATGTTGACGTTACAACAGCTTTTACCTCTGCTGGGCAAAGATCACTGGATGGTGACTCTGGATCTCAAGGAGGCTTACCTTCATGTTCCTATCAGGCTAAGTTGCAGGAAGTATCTGCGTTTTCGGGCTGGGACTTCTCATTATCAGTTCTCTGCATTGCCCTTTGGCTTATCTACTGCCCAGAGTGTTCACGAAGGTTCTGGCTCCAGTGATAGCTTTCTTCAGGCTAAGAGGAATACAGATCTATCCTTATTTGGACGATTGCCTGATTCTGGCCCAAGGAAAGGACGAACTTCTTCATCATTTGCAATATGTGATAGCAGTGCTAAGATGCCTGGGGTATTCTGTGAACGAAATAAAGTCCAGTCTAGTACCCTCTCAGGACATGTGCTTTCTGGGTGTGAGACTGAATACAGCATCCCAGATGGCCTATATGACCCCGGACAAACAAAAGAATCTTTCTCTTTACTTCCATCAATTGTCTCATCAGTCCAGGCTGACTGCAAGGACAGTCCTTCAAGCCTTGGGGTTCATGGCATCTTGTATTCTGGTTCTTCCCAATGCCAAACTGCATATGAGGAAGCTACAATGGTATCTCAAAATGTATGGACACAGCACTGCCAAGATATGGACACTGTCATTCAGATAATACCTTGCATTCAAAAGGAATTTTTGTGGTGGGCTCAGGAATGTCACCTAAACAAGGGACTCTCTGTGACCCGGCCAGAGGCGAGTCAGATTCTAACGACAGATGCCTCAGACAAAGCTTGGGGAGCTCATCTAAATGGAAAGTGGGTACAAGACACGTGGCCTGCCAGACTTCAACATCTACATATCAACTTGAAGGAGATGTTAGCAGTCCAATTTGCATTAATAGCTTTCAAGGATTTACTTCTTCCAGGGCAGGTGTTGGTTCTAACAGACAACACAACTGTCATGTGGTACATCAACAAGCAAGGGGAACACATTCTTATCCTCTATGCAGGCGAGCAATGATTTTGTGTGAGGCAGCTCCGAGTTTACACCTAAATCTTCAGGCAAGGTTTCTGCCCGGAGCACAGAACTCCTTAGCAGATGTGTTGAGCAGGCAAATTATGGATCCCCACGAGTGGAAATTGGATCCTCATGTATTTCAGAAATTGACAGTGTTATGGGGAACTCCAGACATAGATCTGTTCGCTTCTCCACTAAACTACCAGCTGCCAAAGTTTTGCACAAAAAGGTTTCATCCCACAGCTTGGAAAGTGGATGCTCTTTCATTCAATTGGAACAATCTTCATGTGTATGCCTTTCCACCTCTGCCTTTCCTCCCAAAGGTACTCCTGAAGGTCAGACAGGACAAGCCAAAGATGATTTTAATAGCTCCAGATTGGCCTCGACAGCACTGGTACCCATTACTGAGAAGTCTGGTGGAGCCTCCATGGCCTTTGCCTTGATTCCACACCTGCTGTCTCAGGAGAACAGTCATTTACTCAATGTCAAACTTCACTCTCTTCACCTGACAGCCTGGCATATTCTGTTTTAAACCCTGGAGGGTCTCAGCTTCCACAGCAAGTTTTGAATGTTATTTTGGAGGCCAGAAGGCCTAGTACAAGGAAAGTGTACGCAGATAAATGGAAGAGATTTTTATTTTGGAGTACAGCAAAGGAATTTGATGTTTCTAAGCCTAATTTAAGTGTGGCTCTTCAATATCTTACTGAGTTACTGGACAAAGGTTTGTCCTTCTCTTCTATTAAGGTTCATGCTGCAGCAATTTCTGCTCACTATGACTGTGACCCACCATTGTTTTCTCATCCTTTGTTTAAGCAATTCCTTAGAGGGGCAAAGAATATAAGACCCCCACGGAGAGCTCCTACTCCTGCTTGGGATCTCAATTTTGTGTTGGAGAAACTCACTCTACAACCTTTTGAGCCTGCAGCTACTGCTGAGTTGAAATATTTATCATGGAAGACTGCTTTTTTGTTGGCCATTACCTCTGCGAGAAGGGTTTCTGAATTACAGGCCCTTATGGCAGTTGAGCCTTTCTTAATTTTCCATAAGGATAGGGTATCTTTACGTACTAATCCTTCCTTTATGCCTAAAGTGGTTTCTAGTGTGGCTTTAAACCAAACTATTCATTTGCCTACTTTTATGCAAACCCCCAAAATAAAGGGGAAAAGATTTTGCACACTTTGGATATACACAGGCAGTTGCGATATTATTTAAACAGAACTAAAGGGTTCAGGCAGTCTCAGCAGTTATTTGTTTCTTTTGCTTTGGGTTCTCAGGGCAAGCCTGTGTCAAAACAAACTATTTCTAAGTGGATTGGGTTTTGTATTGCTTTCTGTTATTCCCATCATGGTAAGGAGATTCCAGCTGGGATTAGGCCTCATTCCACTAGGGCTACTGCCACTTCTACAGCTTTTTTAAGGGGGGTGGCAACTAAAGATATTTTGGAGGCAGCTACTTGGAGTTCAGTGCATACTTTCTCTAAGCATTATCACCTTCCACTTTACTCTAAATCGAGGGCTGGTTTGCCACTGCAATTTTACAGGGCATTTTGGCAGCTCCTACTGCTTTATAGTTTTGTCATCCTCCCTTATCTCTGCTTTGGGATTCTACCCAAGTGTAAGGACTGCAGCAATGTGAGATGAAGAACATAGTACAGTTTTGTACCTACCATAAATGTAGATGTTCAAGATCCACATTGCTGCAGTCCAATTACCCTCCCTCCTTCCCTCTGTAGTTAGAGGTTGTGTGGTTTGGGTTGTACATATTGTGAATTTTGTATATATTGTACATATGGTTAGTACAAGGGTGGTTGGTTGTTTTTGCTGTCTTTTGGTTTTGACCTTTCTGTTTAGGGTCTTCTGACATCTGGGGCAAGAAAAGACTGAGGATATGACGTCGGTCATGCGCATTTGTACCCTGACGTCCTGATGTCAGTCTTAAGCGCCTTGACCGACGTCAGCCTAATACTTTGATATTCGGGCCGACCGAGGACAGCGGACTACCCAAGTGTAAGGACTGCAGCAATGTGGATCTTCGAACATCTACATTTATGGTAGGTACAAAACTGTACTTTTGGAATGCACTCACCTTAACAGTTGATGTTTGAATCCATGAGCTCTGCTGCCACTGTATGGTCTGCCTGCCACCATTTCTGTCTTGCTGATATTATGTTTCTTCTGTATCAAGGCTGTACTAGTATAACTTACAGGCTAGCATGCATCAGTGCAGCTCTGTGAGCCTAACCCAAAAATACACACACACACACACACACACACACACACACACACACACACACACACACACACACACACACACACACATGCAATCAAAAGTTAAGCTAAAATAAATAACATTTGCATCTGAATATTGTGCTGAGTACTCCTTACTGCTGTAAAGGTCTCAGGGGAGCTCACAATATCTTAAATAAAGATCTCATTCACAAAGTACTGCAAACAGCATAAACTGTCATGTATTACCATATTGATATTTTTAGCTCTTGAAGAACTGTGTCTCAATGTTTTTTAAATATAGTAATAGAGTGGTATTGCTAGATAAGAACAGAAACATAGGCTCATGATGAAAGTGCACGTCTCAGCCTATTTTTTTATTATCCAGTTCTTGAAATGCACAGTGAGAAATCTTTGCAGGCAATGTGACTACTTCTATTATACAATGTTATAAGCATACTGAATACATTTGTGCTACATGTGACTAACTCACATTACTACTCATTAACTACTTTTGCTCACCAGCTCATTGAAAATGTCAGAACATGGTTTGCATCATATGCACTGTACTCCTGTTATGAGTTGCCTACGTAAGCATACAGCAAATGATAGTGATACTTAAGTGATCCTGTCTTTGCAGTACTGCATGCCTAGTCATGCTCCTCTGAAAGCACATTCTCCTATTAAAGTGTTTCCATTAAAATGGACTGCAGCCCATAAACTATGACTGCCTATGTAATTTATGCAAAGGCAGTAGACCTAGGAGCAAAGTCATATTTCCCAGCTCTTTAATTTTTAATGACATCCCTAATTTTGCTCCATCCATCCTGAAACTGGATTGTTTTTGAGAGAAGTTTGTGGATTACAGCCAGTAAATATTGCTAATCCTTACAGTTTCTGACTTATTTTACTTTAGAAAAAATAGTCTTAGAAAAAGAGGGTATCAATTATCAACTTTCACAGTTAATGGCACCAGTAATTAAAAAGTGCCCATATTGTTCCTAATTTGGGACCTTTTTTCCTGATTATCTTTGCTTAATCCCTTATTCTGGAGGAAAAAGCTGAGAGCTATGAACATGGACAGGGATTCAAAGTATTTTACCCTGGGTGGGTGGTTTTGCTGTAGGCAATGATCATGGGAAATGTGGTTCAGACTTGATTACCCCAAATAAGGAAAGACCTCATTATTGTCTAATTTACATGCCTGTGAATTGTGTGATTTTGCCACTTGTACTGTCAACACTTTTCCTTGGTAATCACTACTGACTGCTCATACATCATGTTGGCAGATGCAT
The DNA here is from genome assembly GCF_019279795.1 of Protopterus annectens. Classification (NCBI taxonomy): domain Eukaryota; kingdom Metazoa; phylum Chordata; order Ceratodontiformes; family Protopteridae; genus Protopterus; species Protopterus annectens. The sequence goes on from NC_056744.1 coordinate 1,563,366,483, forward strand.
TATTTTTGTTCAGAAAATGCTTCTGATGCAAAACCTGTCATTCTATTAACTTTTTACATGATCTAGAGTAAAATCTAAAACACATCTGGTATCTACTGTCGAGTATTACAATTTTTGCTTGTTAGTGTAGGGGATTTGAGACATATGGCAATCACCCCCTAACACACACTGTTAGCTGCATTCATGCCCCTATAGACATGCACACACACGGCCATTCACATACACACAAACACACCCCCTCCTTTCCACATCTTTGCTGGATTTACATGCACTGCAAGTACTCTCATAGGCAAGCACCGTCATCTAAAAAAATAATCAGAAAAGATATGTCCTGTCCTGTTTGATTATTTCTTTAGACAAAAAGAACAGACACAGTTATTAAAATAGTTCTAGATGTCCTTCCATATTATTGTTGCGGAATGTTTTTACAATAGCCATCCCCTGCCAAGAGCAGCCTGACATCCGGCCAGTATACCAAAGCTTTTAGGTTGTAATGGTATGCTGTATGTCACATGTATGCTCCCTATGCACAGAATAGGCCATAAAGGTGACATTGGATGTACTATCCTCAGAACTTCTTTGTCACCATTCCAGACATCATCTTCAGTCATCGGCCTGAATGCTCGTTCACCTTCTGGTTACCTAGCCATTTCAGATAAGTGCCCCATTGGGGTCCTTTCTTTTAGCCTCTTTTTTTTTTTTTTTTTTTTTTTTTGTTAGGTTGTTGTTTTACATGTCATCCAGAAAGGGGAAATGCCAGTGTGAGAGACAGATTGCCCATAAAGGCCATCATGAACAGTGTTTTTTGTTTAGGCTTCTCACGACCATACGTCTTTTTCTGTTTGTCAGGCTTTCGTACCCAAGACATTGCATAGTTAGCTGTCTTCCGTAGCTATTTATCTTGAGAACCAGGGTCTTGAGCTTCTTGATAAAGATACGATGGCAGATACTTCTTAGCCTGGGGACAGCTGTCTTCAGAGAAGGCCAAAAAAATCTGTCTGACTCTTCTACTGTGCTGCCTCTGCCAGATGTCTCTCTTAAGGCTAGTGAAAGCCTGGAGAACTGCCCAGTGTCTCTGCTGAATTCCTCTGCTGCGACCGCTTAGGAGGCCAGCATGGATCTGGCTCCTTGTACATCCATGGATGCCTTGCAGATGTCCACTTTAGATGTACTGGAGAACTGCAGCTTATTATTTCTGAAGGGCCTCTGGGAATTCCTGAAATCTTAAAGAATTTCTGACTAAACTTATTGAGTGCGATCAGAGGTCAGAGCCTCCTAAAATTTATAAGGCAGACATCCTCTTAAAAAAGAAGCAGAAAACCAAGCATAGATATTCTGCTCCTAAACAGCCTCACAGTAAAATGGCAAAACTTCACTCAGGGCTTGTTTAATGCCCTTATGGCATGGATCCTCCTCAGGGCATTTCCATTCTTGCCCTCCCTTGGTCTTCTACTCCTCTTAAGAGGCCTAGAGAGCAAGATTCTTCAGATGAGGATGAATATTCTGATGAGGACTTACTAACTTATTCTTACCAGAGTCCTTCTCCCCTAGACTGTGGCTCTGAAGAAGAGGCGTCTGCTAGTCCTGACTCTCCTTTTGAGGAGATTTCCTTTGGTGACACAATTTCCAAGATGATGGCATTTTTCAAATGGGAGTGTGCTCAGGTGTCTGATCAGAAGAGGTACTATGAGCTCCAGCAAATGGAGTCTCCTAAGCCCTCTGCTGTCCCTCATGTTCTTGCTGCGTTGTTGGATGCCTTTTCCACTGATTCTCAGGCTCCTGATTCCTTACTGCCTGCTGCTAAAAAAAAATGATAGGTTTTTATAAAGTACTTGAAGATATGTGTCCTTCTACTGATCCCACTGCAGTATCCGTTGCCTCTGATAAGCCATCAAAGCTTTTGTCTTCTCAGTTGCTTCCCTCTGACAAAGGCAGCAAAAGTATGGAGAGGTTGGGTAAGAATGTCTATACTTCTGCTGCTCTAACTTTAGAGCTGTGAACACTGAGACGCATATGACCATATATATATATATATATATATATATATATATATATATATATATACTACTTTTCACCAAAAGCACATTTTACTGAAACACATTTCACCGCGCACTTTTCACTGAAAGCACAATTTATCGAAAAAAATTTAACCGAAACACATTTCACCGAAAGTGATATATGGCCCTTTCCCCACTGTAGTGCGACCCTGGAGTTAGTATATATAGTAAGGGGGAATCACACATGTGGGGGCTTTTTGGGTGAGGCATGGCCACACATTTTGAATATTTTCAATTATATACATGGATATATGTAATTGCTATATATTACTGTTCTCTGACAATAATATATACATAAAAATGCCCCCCAAACCCACCCTTACTATATATACTAACTCCAGTGTCACACTACAGTGGGGAAAAGGCCATATATCACTTTCAGTGAAATGTGTTTTCGGTGAATTGTGCTTTCAGTGAAAAGTGCACACTAATTTGGTTTTCAGTGAAATATGCTTTCGGTGAAAAGTAGTAGATCCATATATATATATATATATATATATATATATATATATATATATATATTGGCTGTTCTCAGGCTTGTCAGGTTATTTCTGACCTTCCTGACTCTGCGCGAAAGACTTCTGCGCTCTCTTTATTACAGGCTTCTTAAGTTTCTCACAATTCTGTTAAATGCACCTATGATGCAGCTATTGCCTACTCTAGGGCTGCTGCCATTGGTTCTGTGTTACAGAGATATTCTTGGCTCTTGCTTCAACCTTTGCCTGATGATATCAAGGCTAAGTTGACGGCTGCTCCTCTGGACAATTAAAATTTGTTTGGTGCTGCTGCTGACTTGTTTTAAGTCCCTCCAGGACAAGGGTAAAGCTTTACAAGCATTGGGACATGTCTTTGTTGCACCTGTCCCAAAATTTTAAAGGAATTACTCTAATAAACCTGCTTTTGTCCATAGACAGTCATGTCCTCCCCCCAACTGTAAAAAGGGTGGTAGGAGAGCACATCCTGCTGAAGCTACCCAAACTTTTATTTATTTACTGATATTTATTAACTGGATTAGTCCAACTGGGCTTGTGGCCCATTTTCAGTGGAGACCCGAGGAGAAAAGCTCCAACAATACATTTCTATTACAGCGTATCATTAATACAAAAGTAATGAGGTGAGAAACAATTATGCAGAGTACAAGTTTTACATTTGTTGAGTACATACAAGCAAGTTAAAGTTCCAAGTATGGAGAAGGAGCCAAAAAGACATTAAGAAACATATAATTTTACAGTGAGATAATGCATTAGGTAGAGCAGTAAAACAAAGTAAATATATAATTCTGCAGTTTGTGTGGAATTATGCAAATACCTTATGAGAAGTGAAAGGGGGGACTAAGTGGGGTCCTTAAAAAAGGAGTGTGTGGGGGGGACTAAGTGGAGCAGATCAAGAGCAGATCCTGGAATTGAGAAAATATGTTTTTAGTTTGGTTTTAAAGTGGGAGGTGTGTGAAATCATACATAAGTCAAGGGGAAGTCTGTTCCAGGCAGTGGTGTGAGTTGTATGGGGAGTTAGTAATGAATCTGGCTATTTGATGGTGTTTGTTGAAGTTTAAGAGTGGTGTCCTGAATATTGGTAAGGACTGGGGCGGCATATAGGAGGCTAGGGAGGAGGAGGGCCTGTCCAAGAGTAAGTCTAGCATCAGGAGTTAAGAATCTTTTGTTCCGATAAAGCAGGCCTAATTTCTGTTGTATTCTTTTTATACATTGGTGTATGTGTAGGCTGAATGATGATCCCTAGGAGTTTGGTGTGATTTTCAGGTTGAATAATTGTATTATTAGAAGATGTAATAACAAAGGAAGTTTTATGGTGAGAATGAGAATGGGAAAGGAAAAGTAGGAGTTTAGTCCTTTTGGGATCAAGGATCAGTAGGTTTTGAGAAAACCATTGTTCTGTGGATAGTAGGGCTTGTTGGGTTAGGGAGTGTAGTTCAGAAATGTTGTTAAAGATAGAGATAAGTACAGGAGGAGAAAAGATCATTGGTAAAGACGTTAAACAAAAGAGGTCCTAAGATGGAGCCTTGAGGAACACCAGTAGAGATGGGAAGAAAAGGGGAAGAAGCTGACAGCCATTTGACAGCTTGTTCCCTGGCAGATAAGTAATCATTGAACCAGGCAAGTGACTAGGGGGATAGGTGTTGGCTAGCAAGTTTGGATAATAGTAAAGGATGATAGACAGTATTGAAAGCTTTGGAGAGATCAAGGAAGAGACAAGCAATGAGTTTATTGTTGTCTAGGGCATCTGCAATGGTGTGTGTGAAGGAGAGGAGGGCAGAGGTGGTGCTGTGGTGTGGACGAAATCCGTGTTTGGTAGGGATAAGTAAGTGATGGTTAAGGAGGTGTTTTGAGAAGCTGAGTGGACACATTTTTCTAGCATCTTAGAGAAGGGGGGCAGAATAGCAATAGGACGGTAGTTAGAAGGTTCAGTGGAATTTCCATCTTTATGAAGAGGGATAGTAAAGAAGGATTTCCAGAGGGTGGGGACAGTAGATTCAAGAATGGATCTGTTTATTAGTATAGATATAGGATAGGCAATAGAGTCAGCAGCAAGTTTTAGGAATGTAGGAGGTAATTTGTCAGTGGTAGGAGAGCATGGTTTTAGTTTTAAGTAGTAGAGATTTGATATAAGTAGTGAGAACAGGCTGAAAGGAGAACAAAGTTGTGCTAGTTAGACTAGGAGGGGCAGGTATAGAAGTTGAGTTAGGACTAGTGGTTGAGATTTTGGATGGAAGAAAGTGTTTGTTTAAGGGGGTGCCAGTTTCTAGAGGGGAAGAGTTTGGGTATGGGGAGGGATTAGCGGGACTTCCAGGATAGAAAATGTTGAGAATTGACCAAAATTTGTGAGGATTGGATTTATTGTTGAACTGGGCAGAACTGTAGTATGACTTTTTGTCGTTGGTGTTAAGTTTTTTTGCAAGGTTCCTCAGTTGTCTATATTTGGGAAGAAGAGGTGGTGGTTTAGTTTTAATCCAGGCTTTCCAAGCATTGTCTCTTTGTTTCATAAGGGTCTCTTTGGAGAGCCATGGAACATGATTTGATTTTACACTGATCTTCCTAGATGGAGCTAAGGAGTCTAAAGTACTCAAGAAGATGTCATTGAAAGTGCTGACAGCTTCATTTAGGGGGAGCTGTTTAAGGATGGACCAATCTGTGTTGTGGAGAATAGAGTTGAAGTGGCAAGAGTTGAAAGTAGATCGTTTTCGACAGTCCTTGATAGGGTGGGGTTTGGGAGAATGGTGGTTGTGTCTAAGGATGGAGGTAGGGAGATGGTCACTAAGGGAATCAGGTACGGTGGTGGGATTGTTGGTAGTGGTGGGGGGTATTGGTTAGGATCCAGTGTATTATGGAGCTGGAAGTTGAATTTTTATGGAATCGAGTGAGTGACGAAATAAGTTTGTAGAACCCATGAAGGTGGATGCTGAGTTGGGGAGAGTCAGTTGAGAGTTTGAACCAGTCTTATGTTGATATCGCCGAGGATAATGGTGTCATGTGGTATAATGAGGGAGAACTAGGATAGGATGTTTTCAAGAATGGGCAGATTGTTGCCAGGAGGAATATAGATGGCAGCTAAAGCAAGCTTTTTATGTGGGTTCAGATGGCAGTTGAGAATGATGAGTTCAGCTGGGAGGAAGTTAGGAATAGAGGAGGGGTGAAGAGATTTTAAGGTTGTTAGAGTAGAGGATGGCTATGCCACCTCCTTTTTTTACAGGTCTATCAGATCTGAAGATGTTATAGCCAGGTGGGAGTATTTCACTGTCTGAGAAATGTGGCTTAAACCAGGTTTCTGATAGGGAAAGAATGTTTGGGGTATTGAGAGCAGTCCATGAGTGCAACTCAGTAACCTTATTTGTTAGGCTTTGAATATTCCGAGAGTAAATGGCTAAGTCTCTGGCAGGGAATGACTGTTGTGGCTGTGACTGATGATTATTAGAGGTGTGAGATGGGGGCAGTGGAGAGTTAATTATGAAGGTGGTGTTGGGGAGAGTGAGGGAGGGGAGAGATGATGAGGGGCCTGGGTTGGGATGGACATCGCCAGAGTAGTTGTTTAGAGAGAGGCGACAGGGTAGTAAATGATAGAGTTTGAGTAGCTTTAACTTAGATTTGGGAAAGGTTTAATAACCTGTAAGAAGGGTGATTTGTATAGGCTTGTGGTAGAGGTAGTGAAGAGATCTGGGGAGATAGTAAAAGATGATGTAGTTGGAGGAATATTGTAAGAGTGAGAAGTTGGAGAGCATTGGAGTGGGTTATACATATTGGAGTGGTAAGAGGTGGTGATAGAGAGAAAAAGAAGTAGTGTAGCAGACATAAGTAGATATTGCATGTTAGAGTAGAATATGGTTGGGTTGGGAGAGTAGGAGGTGTGTAGGAAGTGATGTTGATAAGATTGACAGATTAGTGAGGTGGGAGTGGTGAGTGACAGGAAGTGGAGCTGTAGTGGATAGTAGGACAGGAAGTGGAGGGATAGCTAGGTATAAAGGTAATTGTAATGGGGTGTGTGGGGAATGGGGGTGGAGTAGGGGAGCAAACAGAGTGGGGCTACACCCACAAGGAAGGACTCCGAAAACAATCAAAGAAGCTGATACAAAGAACAGAAATGAGAGCAGGAAAGGCATGGAGTTCTAGGTAAGAGCAGAGGTGGCTGAGCTGTGTTTAGGTCAGTAGGACTCTAAAAGTTGAGGCAAGAGTACTGAAGAACAGCAGGAGAGAAAAACTAGGCGGGGTGCACAGAACTGACAACACTATTAACTTTGACAGAAAGTGGCAGACAGGGAAAGAGGGTTTGGTAGGCAGTAGGAGCAATTCAGGTAGGAGGTATAAGTTATAGAGGTGAAGGGTAGAATGGAGGGAGTCTGGAAGAAAAAGGGATAACTAGTCAAGTGTAAAAGATAAAATAGTTACAGGGTGCGGTCTGCAGGCGAGTAAGAGCCACCACAGGAGTAATCAAGGACTAATTGTAGAAGGTATCCTTAACAGATGAGGTGTACATACTTAGATGGTTTTCACTGGAGTGCGATGCACACTGGAGGTACTTGACTATAGGTGAATTTCCAGCTAGAGTGGAACAGAGGGCGTCAGGGCTGTTCAGACAGCTTTATTTGTCTGAAAAAAAAAAGAATACAGAGAGAGTTATAAGAGGTAGAGGGGAGATGTAAAGTGTGTTAGAGTCAGTAGAGTGTGTGGAGTAAAAAGGGGGTGAAATGTGTGAATGCTTAGAGATCAAACAATAGAAAAAGTGAGGATATCTCTTAATTAAGAAATGAGGGGTGCGTGAGGGATCCTCAGAAGCCTCCTTTTCCTGGCACACCAGGTGCAGTCTGACTATCCTTGCCTGACTCTTCCCAGTCACATTCCTCTCTGTCTTCATCTTTCTATCTTTTTCTGTTTGGTTGCAGATCACTCACGACTCCTGAGTCCTTTCTATAATTCATCAGGGGTATTTCATGATCTGGAACCTCCTCGGGAACAAGTGCCATTTTTTAAGAGGTGCTTCAGGGCCTGTTGGCTCAGAGAATTATTCAACAGGTTCCAAATCCTCAGAGGGGTGAAGGGGTTCTACTCCAGAATGTGTTTGGTTCCCAGGAAAGAAGGCATCTGGAGACCCATTCTGGATCTTTATCAGCTAAACGCTTTTTTGAAGTTGCCTTCTTTTCAGATATTATCCCTTCAAACCTTGTTTCCTCTTCTACTTCCTCAGACTTTTCCTGTTATCCTGGATTTCATGGATGCTTATCTTCACATCCATATTCATCCCCTTTTCAGGAAGATTTTATGTTTCTTTCCTGGTATTTTCAGTTTTGTACTTCGCCCTTTCTGTTGCCTCAAGAGTCTTCATCAAATTTGTCGCTCCTGTGATTACTGTTTGCAGATTGTGGGAAATTCAGATTTTTCCTTACCTGGACGACCTGCTCATTCAGCTCTTGTCCAGATATCCTGCTTCAGCATCTTCACATTGCAATTTCTCATCTTCCGAGCCTGGGGCTTACTCTAAATTTTCAAAAGTCATTCTTGACTCCTTCTCAGGATCATGTTTTTCTAGGCTGCAAGCTCCAGACAGCTCCAGTGCTGTCATCCCTGCCTCCTCCAAGGCTTTAACACAGATTGCCTTTTTTTCAATCCCTTCTTCATCTGGTCTCATTTACCACCAGGGAATTTCTATGGCTGCTGGGTTTTATGGGTTCTGTAAATCCTATGCTTCCTCTATCTAAGCTGTGTATGAGAAAGCTCCAGTGGTATCTCAAGTCAGTGTGGCTTTAACACTCTCATTCTTTAGAGTTTCTAGTTTCTCTTCCATGTTTCCAGCTGGAACTTCATTGGTAGATTTATTAGCTGTCCTTCAACCCAGGACTTCCTTTTCTACTGCCAGTCCCATCTCAGGAACTCTTCACAGATGCCTCAGACGTGGGATGGGCGGCCTCCTTTGGACCACTGAAAGTGTAGGACCTTTGGTTTCTTCATCAAAAGAAAGATCACATCAATGTTCAAGAGATGAGGACACTTCTTGGCTGTTCAGGCTTTCCATTCTCTTTTTCTTTCATGGCCTCTCATGATTCTCACAAACAATACCACAGTGATGTGGTATATCAGTAAATAAGTGGGTAACAAGGTCTTATCCCCTGTGCAGATTGGCTGTTCAGGTCTGGGATCTAGCTCTTCTGTATGAGGTGAACCTTCAGGTAGTTTATATTCCTTCAGCTCAAAACATAGTGGCAGATTATCTGAGTAGATCTGAAGCACAATCCCATGAGTGGAGAGTGGCTGCTTCACAGGAATGTGTTTCTAGACATTGTCCACCAGTGGGGTACATCTCAAGTAGATCCCTTTGCCTCCCTTCTGAACAGGCAGTTTCTCCTCTTTTGCACCAGAGTCCCATGTCCTCTGGCTTGGAAGCACTATCTTTTTCTTGGAAGGGGTTTCTTTATACCTTTCCTCCCTTTCCCCTCATTCCGAAGATCTTGTTCAAGATAACACAGGAAGCTCCCAAAATCTTGTTGGTGACTCCCTTTTTGGCCGAGACAACATCGGTTCCCTCTTCTGTGTTTAGCCAGGGAAACATCACAAGGTATTTCACAGGGTGAACCTATTCACACAAGGCAAGGGGTCTCTCATCCATCCCCACCTGCCGACTCTTCAACTGACATTGTGGGTGATAGTTTCAATCCCCGTCAGACTTCTTTTTTTTTCAGGGACATACTTATGGTTCTGCTGGAGACCTGCAAACTCACTACTAGAAAATCTTATTTGTCCAAATGGAAAAGATTGTCTATTTGGTGTCTTTCTCATAACCTGGACCCACTTACTGTGGATGTTCCTGAGATTCTTTCTTATTTGTTTGAATTGCTCAATGCTGGTTTGGTGTATTCTTCCATTAAAGCCCACCTATCAGCCATTTCTGCTTATCTGTCTTTAACTACCCCTTTGGCTTCTAGATTCAAGGTTAAACCATTTCTTAAAAGCATCTTTCATATTAGGCCTCCCAGGAAGCCTATTCCTCCTTCCTGGGACCTTAATTTTGTTTTGGAAAAATTGGCCGGGGCTCCATTTGAGCCTGCTGCTTCAGCTTCCTTACAGCATTGTTCTTGAAACACTATTCTTCTTTTGGCTCTTACCTCTGCCATATGGGTGTTTGAGCTACAAGCCTATATGGCTATTCCTCCTTTCTTAGTTTTACATAGGGACAGGATGTCACATTGTACTAATTCTTGTTTTATGCCCAAGGTGGTTAATGAGTTGTCTCTTAATCAGTCTATTAATTTGCCCACTTTTTTCCCTTCTCAGCAGTCTGCCAGTGAGTGAGAAGGTTCTTCACACCTTGGATTTGCATAGACAACTCTGATATTATTTGGATAAGACTAAAGCCATTCGCAAATCTGAGCGGCTTTTTGTTTCTTTTCATCCTAGATCTTTAGGTTTGTCTGTTTCAAAGCAAACCATTTCTTTTTGGATTTCAAAGCTATTCCATCTTGTTTTCATTTTACTGTTAAGGCTTATTCTATTAGGGCTGCGGGGCCTCTTTCAAGGGTTTGGATACTAATTCTATTCTTGATGCAGCTACCTGGACTTCTGTGCATACCTTTACTAAGCACTATAAGTTGGATATGATTTCTAGGGCCAGAGCTGGTTTTGGAAGGGCCATTCTCCATGGCTTCCTTGAAGGCTCTGCTGGCCCTTCCTCCTCCCAGTCTTCCTCCTGAGCTTTTGTACTCTTTCCTAGTGTAAAGAATACTGCAGCAGTGATATGGAAGGACATAATACAGTTATGTAAAATCTTACCATAACAGCAGATGTCCTTCGTTTCACTGTTGCAGTATTCACTCTCTCCTTCCTCCCCCTTTTCTTTTTCTCCTTCTGGATGTACTTGTTTCCTATGTCTCCTTGGACTGTTGTTCCTACTGGGGCTCTTCAGTTCTGAGGATGGTATGACTGATGTCACCTTTATGCCCTACACTGTATGCAGGGAGCATATGTGTGACATACGGTGTACCCATTGCAACCTAAAAGCTTTGGTGTATTGGCCAGACGATGGGCTGCCTTTGGCAGGGGATCCCTATTGTAAATAATACTGCACCAGTAAATAGAGACATCTACTGCTATGGTAAGATTTTACACAACTGTACTTTCCTGCTTACCAGGATCTTTCTGTTCCTCTCTTTTTTCCCTATTTGCTGGTGTGATTTTTCTTACACATACTCAGGAAGCATATTGTTTTGTTTTTAGTTTTTAATGTTTTAAATCCTGCTGATAAAAGCTCTAAAATATATGTCTTTTACTAAGAAAATATCTGGTGGTAGATGTTTACACCCAGTATTTTCATTTTGAGAACTTCTGAGGTCGTTCCAGCTGATGTAAGGGCCTAGTGAAGTTCGTGCCAAATGGTGCACTATATTATTGGTCTAATGAGGGCTGAGTACAGCAGGGCTATAATTTCCTTGGATCTGGATGCTAACTTTACTTATAAGTTATGCCACATAGAAGGACTTCTTAAACACTGTGGACACATGGTGGTCAAAGTTTAGGCTACTATCTATCTGTGTACCTAGATCTCCCACCTCTGAGTATACTTTTCAGGGTATGGTGTTGATGTTTTGTAATTTGCAGAGATGTTTGACTTCCCAGTGGGTATGATAATGCATTGTTTTTTTTTTTTTTCCATTTAGTTTTAGGCCAGTGATGGCGAACCTATGACATGCATGTCAAAGGTGACACACCACGACGTTTTGGGTGACACACCAGCGTTCACCAACACCCAAGTTACCAAAGAAACTGAATGAACAAAACTACAAGAAATATGTGACTCTCCACTTATTTATTAAAACTCAGCAACAAAAAAGTCATTAATTGATATTAATCAAATCAAATGCAGTATGTTCCATATTTTTTCAGTTCAATTCAAAATTACCATTACAATACGGTAAATTTTTGGTGCACTATTTTAAGCCCAGTTGTCAGTGCACATATTGTTTTCTCTATTCCAAGTCACTGATTTTTCTTTTACTTTTTAATACGTAGCAGCACACATGACTGGACTGTATTTTTTAAATAAGTGAATATGTAAAGAACTGTTCCTCTTTGGGGGGAACACACTAGCAGAGTCAAGATAGGCATTTTCCAAGTTTTTGACAGGCCAAGCCCAAAAGGTTCGCCATCACTGTTTTAGGACATGGCTCTGGAGTTAATCATTGGTCTGATCTAGACCCTCCTGAAGGATACCTGCATCGTTGCGGAAATTCAGTGATTGCCCCCAGTTTGCAGTCCTTGACTTCAGAGAAGTATATTCCAAATAGGAGTGGCCCCAGCACTGAGTCCTGTGGCACACCACTAGTAACTGGCCTCTTGCTGGATCTAGATTTACCCACTTTAACCACGTGCCCTGTCTGTGAGCCAATTATCTCTCCATCTGGTGATACAGGTATTTATGTCCAGTTTTGTGAGTTTATTTACAATACCCAAGTGGGGAATTGTCAAATGCCTTGGCCAGGTCGAGTTAGGTGGTGTGTACTGTTTTACCCTCATCCATGACCTTACTTTCTCAAAGAAATCCACCAGATTTGGTAGGCATGACCTGCCCTTGACAAAATCAGATTTGGTCAGGTCCAGTTTTTGGAGCTTTGCTATGTCTTTATTTTTCAGGTCCTTGATTATTCTTTCCATTTCCTTACATATAAGAGTGGTCAAATATATGGGTCTGTAATTTCCTGGGTCAGTAGATGGTTCCCCCTTTTTACTGAAGGATGACCATTGCTGTCCTCCACTGTATTGGGACAAAGCCATTCTAGAGGCTGTGGTTAGACAGAGATCCTAATGAGCATGATAAGTCCTGATTTTAGCTATTTAAGAGGCAACCAGGTATATCAGGCCCCATTGAAGCCATGTTTTTTAGCTTTAGAGAGTGCAGTGGCAACCTGTGCCGTAGTGATAATTGGCAATGGAGAGGTGAGAAGGGTATTCCATGGGGGAGAACTGGGGGTGATGGGTAGGTGAAGTCTGAGTTGAATTTGTCATCCAGCAGATTTGCTATATCTTCGAAATGAGGATAGATGATGCAATCTTCAACTAATTCTGCACATTATTGCATGTTGCCGTTAAGACTGAGGACATAACTGAAAATGCCTTATGGATGTTCATCGTGTTTCACTGTTGCAGTCATTACACTTGGGTTATCCTGCTGGCAGGCTACCCGCAGTCGGCCTGAATTCCAAAGTCCTGGTCCGGCGTCAGTTGCTGTCGCCTCTTCCCTGACGTCAGTGCGCCAGGGGTATACAAGATGCAGCTGACGCCATTTTCTTCAGTCTTTCTTGCTGCGTGGTGCCCAAAGCAAAAGCAGTTTGCAAGTGCCGGTCGGCCGACTCCAGATTTTCGAATTCGAATTTCAGATCTGAAGTCTTCATTAAAGTTAAGTACCCCATTGGGGAAACTTTTTTCTTGCTCCAGACCGATGTCAGAAAAAGTTAACAATTGATGTTAAGTTGTCTGTCTCGCCTTCATTCTTGCTGGATGGGTTCGGAGCCGATCCTCGGCTCCGACTCGGCCAATACTAAAGCTCGAGAGCTAATTCCACAAGCTCGAGGCTCCCCTATATCCCACAATGCTAGGCGGTAACTACTCAGATCTCGTTTGCCGCTTAGCTGATGAGGTGCTTTTCTACCGGCTCTGGCAGGTTAGTGGAAAATTATTTCTATTTTCACAAATCTTTAGACCCCTATTACTTACCTTAGTATAACTTTTAGTTTTAATTCTCTTTCCTTGGATCGACACCTCTTTTGCCCATAATCCCTTCCTTTATTCCCCTTTAACTTTAGGCCTTAGGCCCCTTCCCCTCCTTCTCCTAGTCCTTTAGTGTGACTGGAAATTAATAATTTCTTAAAGGCCTGTGTGTGTGTGTGTGTGTGTGTGTGTGTGTGTGTGTGTGTGTGTGTGTGTGTGTGTGTGTGTGCATGTGTGTGCATGTGTGTGTGCATGTGTGTGTGTGTGTGTGTGTGTGTGTGTGTGTGTGTGTGTGTGTGTGTGTGTGTGTGTGTGTGAGTGTCTTTCTTACTTCTAGGCCTTTAGTATGTCTAAGGACTCCAAGGTCTCAGGCTTCAAGAAGTGTGACTGTGCTGTCAGAAAATGTCTCTGACAGGCGGTCACACTTCTTGTCCTGGGACCTTTGCACCTGCAGGACTCATGTGCTGTGTGCCATGGTTTCAGCCCTAGAGTCCTGCAGGAGCTTAAAAATAAATTGATTTTGCGTGGCTTATTAAAGCCTGAAGGCCCCGACCCAGTCTGTGTGGGAAGCCTTCTAAGACTTCCAGACAGTCGGCTCCGGCTTCAGAGCCGTCCTCTGGAAGCATCAAAACTGCTTCGACATCGGCTCCGGCTGGAGCCGATGCTTCCAAGCCTCATACTGTTACCTCGGCTCCGTCTGGAGCCGAGGCTGATAAGACTCAGTCGGCTCCGATACTCTTATCAGAGCAGCCTTCGAGGAAGAGATCTAGGTCTCCCTCCATCGGCTCCATTCACTCGGCACCAGGATCCCCTCTTCTTTTGGAACAGAGCCATAGATCGCATTCCTCATGGTCTTCCAGGCTATCTGACCATGATTTGCAAAGGGTAGTGAGTAGACTTCTCAAGTCTGAGGCACTGGCCCAAATGCTACACAGCCCGACTCAACAGTCAGCGGCTATTTCTGTCCCTCAATGTGTTCCTCCTCCGACTCCTTTGAGCTCGGAGCCAGGGCTCATCGGAGCCATGACTGTCGGCGCGTCAGATCCGATACCTTCCCTTTCGGCTCCGTCGTCTGCTCCGATCTCCTCTTTGGAGGGATCTCGGCGCCAAGCTTCCCTCGTCTGCTCCGAGGGGGCGAGTGGCATCGGACCCTTGTCCGACCCCGCTCTCCCTCTCAGGGCTTCGGCGCTGGTGAGTTCGGCTCCGACATCGGCCTCGGAGCTGTCCCTGTCGGTGCCGGGGGTCCTTGTCTCTGGGGGGACCTCGGCCTTGCCCGATAGGGGTGCCTTGAGGTCATGCGGAGCGTGCTAGAACCAGTGTCTGCACCACAGTCAGCTCCGTCAGCCCCTCCATCTTCAGTGCCTGCGGTGATTTCTACCCACCCCCTTGCATCAGACCGCAGAGAGCCAGCTCCCTCAAGTTTCCCCATTGGAATTTCCTCCTCTTCGAGGCCTCTCCTGACCGGTAGGAGAACCCCTAGGAAGAGGCAGTTACAGAAGGCACATTGACTCCCCTGAGTCTATCACCTCTGACACTGACTTAGAAATCTGAAGGTTCCTCGATCCCCCTCTGAGGATGTCTCCTTTGCTGACATCCTTGAGATCCTGAAACAGAGGGGAACTGGCCAGCCCTTAACCCTTCAGAGAGGATGAGTCAGTGTAACCTTGAGGCGTTCGCCCTTCTACCTCCTGGGTGTCCCTCCCTTTGACCCCCTTATGGAAGTGGTGGCAAGGAAGGCCTGGGCGGCTCCTGATTCAGTGCAACCCACCCGAGGAGGCCATCTAAGTTTATTACTGCCCCTAAAGATAAGAGATTTTGGCCC